>NC_045150.1:9995441-10091897 GCF_008831285.2 Nymphaea colorata
GAAAGATTGGATTGCCTGAATCACGAGTCAAATATACTGTGTTACGATCACCTCATATTGATAAAAGTCCAGAGAACAATTTGAAATGGAAAGAAAGAAACAATTGCTGGTCATCAAAACAGAAACACATGAATTGCGCAAGAAGTTCTTTCGGTTAAACGCCGTGCGACTCGGAGGACATCCGACTGATATAATATATATATATATAGTTCCCTCGGTGGCTGATGACCCTTCAGAAGTGTAGTTATTCATAATCATAATTTGAAAGGACATTCTTAGTGTGTAGTACTCGATGATGAAATTACATTTATTTAATTTCTTGTTGCTAATTTTATAAAAATAAAAAATAAACTCATGCGTGGGCATCAGAAGTTTAGCTGCCTACCACTTAGTTTGGAATGTGGTGAGCCCATGTGCCCTAGGCAAGATCCATAATTACTGCTAAATAAATCTGAAAAAAATCCCCCAACCCTAATCTTCCATGTCACCCTTAATTTCCAATCTATCAGGCTAAGGTCAATGAGATGTTTTGCATTTTGTGCCAAGATACACACCTTGAGTAATGAACTCTTGACCTGCTTTAATTTGAATGTCTTGAGTTTGATCCTGCCTGGTCCACAAGGTCCGTGTTTGCTCAACATGTGCTATTTGACCCACCAGGTTGGGACTACTAGTCTGTCATTGTTAAAGAGCAAAACATGAATAAACATGTTGATTGACAGTAGGTTATCACAACAAAGGATAATGAGATTAGATAACAGGTGCAGTATCAACCCAATTACGATTGGCATTTAAAAGAAAGCGTCTGTGGACTTGGGATGGTGGCTCATGGGAGGGCCACCCTCAGTCATCGGATCTTATAACGGATCCAAGATACAATTAGTTAAGAAGCTCTATTTAAATGAACGGATAGTTCATTTGGAGCGGGTGAAGATGATAACTAATTGAAAACTTTAAATTTATTTTGCTTTCATTTGTACATGTTTCCTTCTTTTAAATTCAATTTGTGCTCTTGTTCTTCACTAAACTTGTAGTTTTCGTCAGGGAATAGAGCTTATACTTTAATTACTGCTTCGGACAGAGAGAGAGAGGTCCTTTGTCTTGTCAACAAATCTTTCAGTTTGTTTACCGTTCCAATGTTCAGCGGCTCAGGATTTGATCTTTTATGTTTATTTTCAGTTCTGAAATGTCTAAGGTGGCGGCTTAATGGTTCAGTTTTATTCTTTCCTTGTTTTCTTTTCAATGGAAAACCTGATTAACACTACAGAAAAAAAAAACAATAGTTTTACCATGGGAGGAATGCGTCAAACAATAGTTTTACCATGGGGGGGAATGTGTCAGTAAAAATTGCAACACCGTGTTGTAGCCACAATTTGATGAGTACATGAATCCGAAGGTTAAACTTTACCTTTTGTACTGTTCACCTTGTAAAAGCAATTGACAATGGCATTGTCAGTTATGGTAACAATTCCAAATACATCATCTTTGAAGAAGAAAATCAATTTGTCTATGTTCCAATAACCTTTCTTAAACTTTGAGAGGTAGGCAACCTGTTCCTGCATTTCATGGATGAATGATGTCCACCAAGGGCTTGAGCTTGGGGAACAAGAAAGCCACAAGCACCTCAGTTTCTCGACCTTGCCATGGCCTCCCAAACTACAAAAAGGAACAACGTATCCTCGTGTGTCTCTACTGAGCTGGAAAATATTAACTAATATCAAACTAGAGCTGTTTTTTTTTCTTTTCTTCGTAGAAGAAAGAGCTAGCAAAGGAAGAGAACTAGAAATCCAAAAATGGAACGAGAGGAAGAGGAAGTAAGGCCAAATAAACTTAGGTCCACCACTGCTTAAATCTCAAAATGAAAGAGAAGGAAGACGAAGGAAGTGCTCTACAGGCTGGCAAGGTCTATGATTGGTGTTAAATAAATCTGGAAAAATTCGCAAACCACAAGCTTCTACATCTCCTACATAGGGTCGCACATGAGCGAAGTCGAGCTCGAGCTCAGCCGGCTCGGGCTCGGATCGACTCATGTTAGTCAGGTTGAGCTCGACTCGAGCTTGACACAAGCTTCACAACTTCAGCTCGAGCTCGACTCGAGTGACTGCCTTTCAGCTTGAGCTCAACTTGAGCCACTCTTTAAACTTGTTTCCACACTGCTTTGACAAGTTTCGCCCTCAAGGTGTCTTCCTTTTTCACTGCTGACGATGTGGGGAGGAGGAAAGGTGGTGTGTTGAGAATAGAGAGAAAAAGGAGGAAAAATGAACCTGAGCGTGGTGAGGAAAGAGAAAAAGGGAGGGAAAATGAAAAAGTGATTGATTGATTGAAAAGTGTAATAATGAAAGTGGGGTATAATAATGAGGTTTAAAAGAAACGTGGCTGCCTGGGTGAATAGAGGGAAAAAAAAGAGGGAAAATTAAAAAACATCAAAAAGAAAATGAGATTAAGCTGCATGGATGGAAGGAAAAAAAGAGGGATAATTAAAAACGAAAACTAAAAAATGAGATTAAAGTCTAGCTGAGTTGAGTTCAATCGAGTCGAGTTCGACTAATTCGAACTTGACTCATTAATATACTCGAGTTTATATTTAAGGTCAGCTTGACCTTTATAAAAAACGAGTCGAGCTCAAGTCGAGTTTACTCGAGCGAGTTTGAGTCGAACCCGAGTTGGCTCGACTCGTTGTGCAGCCCTACACCTACACTTCCTCTTTCTCACATTTGTCTGATTCCTCATTGTATTATGTAAAAAGTTTGGATGCATGAACCTTTTTTTTTTAAATCCAAAATTTTATTTATCCCATCCAAGTTTTGTGATCTGACCATTGACTAGAAGTACAACTTGTTCCTGCTGCGAGGGAATCCCTTCAACCTTGCCAAACTCATGGTGACGTCCCCATGATGACCATTACAGTGTGTTTCATATTTAGACTCAGGATCAGGATGTCTTTCAACAAACTCTGTTTAACAGAACTATGAGCTCAGAATGGGATGTGAAAGGGTCTAACAATAGCAATAGAGCATGATCAAGTGGCACTAGCCACACAAGGTTGGGTCAGACCAATTACTTAGCCAGGGCTAGGTGTTGCTACTAGTCTTTTCAGCTATTTCCTTTCAAGTGGGCTTTCTTGATTTCATGCACAGAAGGCTGCAGTTGAGGTTTAGAACAAGTGATGCAAGAAGCAAAATCCAACAATAACCCAAAAAAAAAAAATCGTTCATCCACCAGAAAAATAAACGTTATAGGCTAAGTGCACTCATGCAGCGGTATATAGGCTAATAGAATATGAATGGTATTATAATGAAGACAAAGTCAATTTTTTTCTTTTTATTTTTGTTGTAGCTTTGCCCACTTGCTTGTGGTTCAGCCTACCACCTTTAGATGCCTCGTATTTTCTTTTCCTCTTAAAATCCCAATCAAGTTATCAAGAACAAATTGATAGTGGCCCCTTCTTTTTTTCTCCAGACAGTCATTAATTTTTTTAAGAAATTATTTGTATAAAATTTTTAAGGTTGTCTCAACATTAATTATTTTTCTCACTTAAAAACGTTAAAAAAATAAAATGCCAATAATTTAAAAATATGTGATAGTGTTATCCGAGAAATTATGGCTGTGTTGAGAATATAATGTACGTGATGGGTATTATATGAGAATGTAAATCAAATTGTTGAAAGATCGGGGAGTCCTTCTAGTCTCTTATTCGTCTAATATGTAGTTCATAGCTAGAATATTTCTGCTTTTTCTTCTTTCAACAGAACCAGATTTGTTAAATTTAAATTTGATTCCACAAAGTCAAGTAGCTAAATTGCATTTGATGTCCGTTTGTAATAATCTTATACAAAATTGACCATTTGCAATTCATTATGTCCCCACATATAGAGAAAGCCCTAAGCGGTGTAGCGTAGTTGGTCGGATTGACGGGCCAATGAAAGTTCACAGTTACTTCATTTATTATGGGTGCCATTTTTGAGGACTGCAAAAGATAGATGCATGACACTTTAGTTGACATATGTACTGCTCTCCACTGAGGATCGGGTTAGAGGAAAAAAAAGAAGGGACTTCAGCCTTTTCAAGGTATTCATATAAACTAAAGCAAAAAGCACAATTGTGAAATGAATTTAATCCAAACCATCCATTAGTTAAGAAAACACGGTGACAGGAGCATCATTTTCATTACGATAAACCAAGTGTATTTGTATAAACTAAAGCAAAGGAAAAAGTCAGTTGTAATATGAATTTAATCCATAATATCTACCAGTAAAAGAGACAAAATGACGAGAACATCTTTTTTTTTATGATAGACAAAGGGTATTCATAACTAAAGCAAAAAAAAGACAATTGTGAAATGAATTTAATCCAAAGCATCCAGCAGTCAAAAAGACAGTGATAAGAGAATAATTTTATTTACATCGACCAAACATTATTAATTACATATTTTCAGGTTTATTCCCTTTTTAAGAATTATTCTAATTTTCTAGGGAAACTTTCCAAGATAAATATATATATTTTACTCATCTAGTGACATATGGATATGCTCATGTGCTGAAATCTATAAAATTTAAAAATGAATATTGAAATCTGATTTGTGGATCAGATATTATATAGGTATAGTTAAAAAGCAAGCCACCAACTGGGAACCTTCTATGACACACCACAAAGTATTTACACAAAGGTAACATTTTAACCGAACTTTCCAGCATGTTCTGAAAGGTCATACATTTTCTAGGGCAGGTCAAATAGTTCAACCTCAGATCTGGGTAGGGCCAAACTGAACCGAAATAAAAAAAATACATTGCACAGCTAACAATATTTTATTTTTCTAATGTAAGTTTTCTTTTTAAGTTAGTTAGGGTGGGACCATGGCTAGGCGCCCCCCTCCCTCTTCCCCAAGTCTAGACGACAACTAAAGGCTTGAGCTCGGCAAAAGGGAGAAGGATTCTTTAACTTCATGGAACAAGGCAAGAAAGCCTTGGATCATTCTGCACACTTGCTTTAGAATTGTATTTAATTCGGTAAACCCACTTATTCCCCATGGGTTTTACATTTTTTACAGTGTGCACCAAATCTCATGTTTCATTCTCTTCTTGTGCCTTAAATTAAGCAGCCATGGCGTCACACCAACATTGATGCTTAACGGCTTGACTAAAGGAGGATGGTTCCAAATCTTTAGAGATGACCACTAGAAGTGCTTTATGAGGTGTAGAGACATAAAGGAAATTATGACTGTGTGCATACATGTGACATAGAGAGAGAGAGAGAGAGAGAGAGAGGGATAGATAAAGAGAGAGAGAGAGAGAGAGAGAGAGGGATAGATAAAGAGAGAGAGAGAGAGAGAGAGAGAGAGAGAGATAAAGAGAGAGAGAGTACCAAATTTAATTTATTAATATACGCATTTTATTACATGATGATACATAGAATCATAAGTAGGATTCGGTTAATGGGCACCAAGATGGTTGATAGAGTGGGAAACAATGACACTGGTGATTTGCTTAGGCAGTCTGGATGGGCTCGGCAGTGAGGGAGTAGATACGGTCCATGGACTCATGCTCCAAGACACCGATGCCATCTTCATAGTCGTACATGCACTGGGAGACCCTCGCAATGTTGAGAGCCACGTTCATGAAGGAACGAGAGAAGGCGGTCTGTTGCTGCTGCTGCTGAGCAGAGAGAAGCTCCCTATTCAGCCTCCTCCATGCATCCCTTAGCAAGTTCCTTATGACAGCTGCATAGAAGACCCTCAGTGACTGTGGCAGCTGCTCTGCCGCTTGAAGATCCCACCTGCGTATATACAATATACAACACCCTCATTGGCTCCTAACGATGTGAAGTAGAAACTAGAGACAGAGTTGCTCCCTTTAATTTACCAACCATAATCATCCTTTACCTCTCAACAACTTGCACAAAGCGTTCGAGTCCTCAACAGACTGATGCTCGCCGAAGATGTCCTCAACGGTGGCCATCAAGTAGGAGACCCTGGTGAGTTGCATCCTGTACTGTGAGAACTGTGGCTCATGCATCTTCCCCACCACCATGAAGTAGCTCTCCACCAGCCTATCTCTGGCGAAGCTAATGTCATCGCCCAAGCCCAAGTCCCTCCACCACCTGCAAACACCCAAAACAAAGGACTCATGGTTGATTATTAGTGAACCCAATGATGCAAACCAGCAACAATGTAACATACATGATATTCATTACTGATATACATATATACATAGAATGACATTAGTTGCTGCATTATTATCAACTATTAACCAAGTTATTTAGGCAAAAATGCAAGAATGAATTGTTACACGAATAACTCTCTGAGCTCTCTTTGGTGGATTGTCTGCACCATGTTGAAGTCCAGCCTAGCGAACTCATGCAGCACTTGGCTTCTGCAGTCCGTCCTCTCGAATGTCTCAATATACTCTCGGGCCTCGACCCTATGAACCCTTCTATGGAGTGGAATCTGCAGTCCACGCTTTACCTGTCGAGACATCCTCTGGTCCATGCGCTTGTCCTTGCTCTAAGATGCTCTGAAGAGAAGGCCGTAGCTTCTTCCAGCACAGTTTCTCCTTCACAGGCTAGTTATGATGCTTCATAGAGGCTCAGCAACCCTCTCACGTCCTCACAAAGATTCTCAGAGAACCGGCCAGACTGTTCCCTAAATCTACTAAAGCACTCTACGAAATGCAAAAAGAAACTTTAATGGTTTATGTCAATTAACAAATTTGTAATAGACAGTCTAGACTAAGAACTAATTATTGAGTCAATATCATGTGTATTTATATATATATCTATACCTGCAGAAACATTATAGCCATGTTGCCTCAGAATTCTGAACCGAAGTGAAGAAGAGTAGAGGTCCTCAAATCCTCTAGTGCTCGTGGACATGGCATCTAGCAGTCGCCTGATCTCACTCTCAAAGTGATAGGCTACACCTAAACGTTCGAGTGAATCGATGAGCTCCAATAGAGCCACTTGCTCAGTTGTAGATGTCATAAGTTGTTGGACTTCTCTTCTCAATTCATCAACTCTGGTCCTTTGTGTTTCGATCTGCTTTCATTTTCATGTCTTCGAATTAGGATCACATCATAATACCAAAATAATAGTCAGATCAGAGGTATGGAAAATTACTGATCTTGCGCTGGTAATGGACTGGATGAAGTCATAGTTCCATGTACTTGGCTGGTATCTAGAAGGCCTCCTTTGAGCAGCAGACCTACTGCAGCCCTCAGCCCTTGGCTCACATCTCACAAGGGTGGTGCTCCATGGCTTGAACCCAGCCTTGCTATTAGGAGCAAGCTTGGGGAAAGTAACAAAAGGAGTGGAAAGGGAGGCAAGATGAGCAGCCATTAGAACAGTGTGTCTTTGTTGTTGAATGCTGAATGCTTTCACAGCCTCTCGGACGACTTAGCTCAGGATTGGTTTGCTAGTTTATATAGAGCTGCATCCGAGTGTGCATTGCGTGTCTATAATGGTTAGAGAATTTTAATTAGGCTCAATCTCTTAGAATATGGTGTTTGCGGAAGCTATAAATGTTTAATGCTTTTTTCTTTGTATATAAATAGAAAGTATTAAACTATGACACTTGCCCAAGCCATAATTATTTGGTACTTTTATTTTATAGATAGAATGCTTCTTCAAGATTTTAATATGCATTATAATCCGACACTTGTTAGCTAATGTTCGCCACTTAAAATCATTTTTATTAAAGACCATGTTTATTTTTTACAAGTATTTGAGTAATTCCACCCCTTCACCTTTAAGTGGTGCAACTTGCCGTTTCAACAATATTATGAACATGGTTTGCCAGCTTATAAAGATCTGCATCTAAGTGCATATTGCGTGTCTATAATGGTTAAAGAATTTTAATAAAGTTCAATCTCCTAAAAATATGGTATTTGCTTAAGCTATAAATGTTTGATGCTTTTTTCTTTGTATATAAATAGAATGCATTAAACTATGACACTTGCCTAAGCCATAATTATTTGGTACTTTTATTTTATTTGCATATAGATAGAATGCATTCTTTCTTCATGTTTTTGATATGCATTATAATCCGACACTTATTAGCTAATGTTCGCCACTTAAAACAATTTTTATCAAAGACAATGTTTATTTTGTACACGTACTTGAGTAATTGCACCCCTTCACCTTTAAGTGGTGCAACTTGCCGTTTCAACAAATGCATTCTTTCTTCACATTTTTCATATGCATTATAATCCGACACTTATTAGCTAATCTTCGCCACTTAAAAACTATTTTTATCAAAGACCATGTTTATTTTTTACACGTATTTGAGTAATTGCACCCCTTCACCTTTAAGTGGTGCAACTTGTTGTTTCAACAAAATTATGAACGTGGTTTGCTAAGCTTATAGGGACTCGCAATTGAGTGCACATTGTTTCAATGAAAATTTTAATGGGTTGGTGTTGGCAGCTGGCCCCACCAGCTGGCCCACACCAGCCACCATGTGTTTTGGCCATTGTTCTGAGAGAAGCATGTAAGGGAAAAGAGGAAAAAGAAAAGAATGATGCAAACATGTGGCAGACCCAACTATCTCACTACTTGTCATAGAAGCTGCCAAAAGAGAAAGAAAGGAAGGAAGGACAAAAAGCTACCACTTCAACCACAATTAGGGATGTCAATGGATCATAGTCAAATTGGATTTACCTTCAGCCATATCTAAATCCAAATCTGGAATCCTATTTCACAAACTGAATTTGATTTCAATATAATTTTCATATTCATATCTAAATATGAATTTTGAACTGAATTTGACCTATTTTCAAAATGTAAGAACAATAGATATAGGATATTTGCTTAATAACAAATCTCATTCAAATCCATATCCAAATCCAACTGGATGTTTATGTATATCCAAAAATCTGATTGGAAGCCAATTATTAAAGCTGAATTCAATCCTACTTTTTAATAGGATATGTTTTTCTTTTTCATATCCAATTTCTTCGAAACAGATCAATTAGATTTTCTATCCAAAGCAGATATATAGGCATCCCTATGCGCAACTATGGATGCCAGCGGTTTGGATTCGGGGAGGACTTGGGATTCAGATGTAGGCTCTACTTTTTCAAACTGAATTTGGATCCAAGAAGCATGTGATCCCAAATATAGACATAATCGGGTTGGATCTCCGTAACACAAAGTGGACTCGGGCCTGAATATGGCAGGAGGCTGCAAAAATGGGCCAGGCCTCATGCATTCTTGTCATGGCCCGGTACCGGGTCCGGCCTCGCCGTTAATAGTTGGGCCGGGTCCAAGCCCGGGTAGTTAACAGCACAAAATTGTTGGGTCGGGCTGGCATAGCCCGATGCCCAGGCCTAGTCCAGTATGCATCTAGTGTTTCCCTTTTTATTTTAAAAACAAGAACGTGGACCCCTAGGTGGATGGCTGGGTCTTTGTGCAATATATATATATGAACTA
Organism: Nymphaea colorata; assembly: GCF_008831285.2. Taxonomy (NCBI): domain Eukaryota; kingdom Viridiplantae; phylum Streptophyta; class Magnoliopsida; order Nymphaeales; family Nymphaeaceae; genus Nymphaea; species Nymphaea colorata. The sequence continues at coordinate 10,004,862 of NC_045150.1, forward strand.
ATAATAGATGACAAAAGTGGCTTATCACTTTTTTATCTATGTTGTTGTCCCAACCACCATCATGAAAATGATCAATTTCTATTCTGCTGGACGCCGCAAAACCAGTTTTCTCTGAAATCTAAACTTATAGACATTATTTTAAATTTGGTAAGAAATAAACACACACACACACATGTGCACACACACACACACACATATATATATATATATATATTAAGTTAATCATATTTTGGATGATAATAATGTTTTTAATAATCTAAAAATGAATGGCTCTTTTAACATCAAAATTTGAACATTGTAGAAAAGAACAAATTTTTCATGAAAATAACTTGAACCTAAACATGATTTTTACAAATTTAGTATTAATTATATACATATTAGGAGGTTCACATTTTCTTTAAAATATCTTTTAATATAAATTTGAGAGGTATGGCTTTATCCCTTAACGAAGTGGTATGGTGTGTGTGTGTGTGTGTATTAATGACATTAGGGATGGGGTACAAAGGCTTCAGACTTATGATCTCAACTATTGACTACTAAAATACTCAAGATAATATCTAAAAGGTTAGATTATTATAGAAAAAAAATGTGTTGAACATTGCATTTAGATGTATATAACTGTCCACTTGGTTCAACCATCATCTTCTGGTCTCTTTCTATGTCTCTCTCTCCCTCTCTCATATTTCTTTATGCGAATCTTAACATTATGAGAAAGGTTAAGATATGGCTGTTGGATTCAATATGTATTTTAGCAACTGAGTCCAATATGAACTTTATGCTAAATAAATTTGGATTGCAGATCATATGTGTAAATTATTTTTACATAATAAAATCAATGAAATAAAAGATTAACAAGAAATCTGGCAGGTCCGAAAGGGGGAACTCTAGGGGATGTAGAAGGCTTGGCTTTGGGGATTTTTCTACCAGATTTATTTAGGAGCAAGTAAATTAAGAAATTGAATTTCTACTTTAACACAACCTATAAAAAATGTGTCGATGAGTGTTTTTCTCATGTATTTTAGTATTATAACAGATCACACCACGATTGATGGGAATTAAAGTTAAAGTGAATGAAGAAAATGTAATGAATTGGAGAGACAAAAGAAGCAGCAATATGAACGTAGCTAGTCTGGAAGAGAAGAAGAATACAGTGTAAGGAATTGACAAAACAGCATGAAAGGACTGAAGCCAATGAGTAACAACTGACAAAATTGAGGGTGGAATTTCTTGAGCCGTGAAGGGCCGAATTTCTTCCGTAACTCGATTACTTCAGTGCCCTACCACTTCCAAGAGGATAATGTGGTGGTGGTGATCAAACGGACCCACCTGCTCAATTTGAATTTTATGTGCAGTTTTTTGCCTATTTTCTTCGCAACCTTCTGAAAATTGCTTCTCTTCCTATGCCCTTCAATCTACGGAGAAACTGGGAGTGGGGTTGCTGGAGATGGGGGCAGTAATAGCCGATCTTGTGCAAACAACCATTTCTACTCCAACCAATTTGTTGAAAGAGACGAAAGACTACATCTTGAATGCCAAAGACGATCTGAAGAAGCTCCAAAGGATCTTGAAAATCTTCCAAAAGGCCATCAAGGATGCTGATCGAGTCCTTTTTCAGCACGGAGTGCGACAGAGAACTAGAGTTTGAGCTCAAGGATGTTCTTTATGATGCCGAGGACATCATCGAAGGATATCGAAGCAAAATTGAGGCCAGCAAGAGGGATCAGGTACGGAACCGGTCTTTGACCACAGCGCTCTCTTCCTATTACGATGGTGTTTCTTTTCATTACCAACTTGGTACAAAATCAAGAAAATCAGTGAAAGGCTTGATAAAATGAATAAATATTGGGACATGGTGGATAGGCTCAAAACAACACCAAAGGGGGTGGTAAGGACCCTGTTCATGGTGAACACGTCAACCGCAAAGAGGCAACCCATCACATAGGTGTACAACTGCCCATAGGCAGGGAGAATGATAAAAAGGTGTTAGTAGAAATTCCCTCGTCGAATGACTTTTGTAGTAAGACTGAGAAGGGTGGTGCTTCTATTATCTCCATTGTTGGATAGGGAGGGATCGGTAAAATGACTCTTGCAAACATGGTATTTAATGAAATTTAACAACAGTTCGGGGAACGCAGGTGGTGGGTTTGTGTTTCGAAAAGGCCAAACCATAAGGATTTGGTGCAGCAGATACTTAGGGAAGTGTGCAAGAGTTCTGGAGAAAACACTGATTGTTCCTGGACTGACTTATGCAAACAATTACTGAACGAGCTCTCAAAGTAAAAAAATTTGTTGGTCCTAGATGATGTATAGGAAGTAAAATGGTGGGAGGAAGAGATAGGGGGAACATTGATGGTGGGTGCAATGGGGAGAAAAATTTTGATTACCAGTAGAAAGAAATATGTGTCGGAGGGGATGGGTGATTTTTATATGCATGAATTACAAGAATTTATTTTCCACCAAAGTTGGTACTTGTTTCCGAAGGAGGACGAAGAAGATTCAGTGATGCATAAGATCAAATTTGTTGGAGAGGGAATAGTAAAGAAGTGTGGTGGGTTGCCACTTGTGATTCAGATCGTGGGGTCCATGATCCGCACCAAGAAAATGAGTAGGGAGGACTGGAAGTCCGTCGTGGATAGTAAGATATGGGAATGGAAGACTCCTGCATCCTCATCATCATCCACTGAAATAGGTGGCGATATTCTTCCTGGTCTCATGCTGAGCTACGATGACTTGCCATATTATTTGAAGAGTTGTTTTGTGTATTGCTGCATTTATACAAAGGCATGCAATACATTGATCATGCAATGGGTGGCACACGGATTGATTGAGGTTGGCATAGATGTTAAAGCGACAACAAACCAATACATTGAAGATTTGATAAGGTGGTGTTTGATTGAAGAAATTGATTAGAAGAGCATCAAATTGCATGACATTTTGCATGACCTTGCCTTATATACAGGTTGGAAGGGAATATGGCCATGCCTCTACTACTGACCACACCCGCCGTTTGTCATTACTTGGTGTACACGATGTAGAGGCACACAAGCATAATACCTTGGAAACAACAAATAAGGTGTTCACATTGTTGGCTGATTCCAATTCTTACATGCAGGTTTATATTGAACACTTGACTAATTTCAAGTGGTTGAGGGTGTTGTCATTGAGGGGATGTGAAATGGATGAGCTGCTAAAGTCCATTGAATACCTTTCACTTGTAAAATATCTCGATCTAAGAAATTCTAAGTGAAACGGTTGCCCACTTCAATCTGCAGACTCTGTAACTTGCAAACATTGGATTTAAATTATAGCAAAATTGAAGAGTTGCCCAAGGAAATGGGTGAACTCTGCAACTTGAGGTTTCTTGGGCTGAAATGGACATGGGAATTGAAATTTATAGCGGAAGGCTTGGGGAAGCTTACCAATTTACGGACCCTGCATAGATTTGTGGTATGCAATGACAAAGGGGACACAAAGGGATGCAATATTAGGGAACTAAAAGTCTTGAACAAACTACAGGGGGAATTGTCAATACAAGGGTTGGGGGGGGACAAGAAAAGCTATTGATTGTGCAAGAAATGCACAATTGCTTAAGGAGAAGCATGGCATAATTAGTTTGGAATTCTACTTTGGAATTACTGGAGGTGTTTCTGAACAGAGTAATGACGAACAGAGTGGTGCACTGGAGGCATTGGAACCTCCACTTCGGCTGGAGTGCTTGGAGATAGGTGATTATAAAGGAAAGATGCCAGTTTGGCATTTGAATACTGAGTATACCAAGCTACATTCACTAAAGCTGGAAAGGTCCCATTTATGGGAAAAACTAATAAGCATTACCTCGTTGAAAGTACTAAATGTCATCAAGATGCCTGCCTTTGAGTCGTTGAAGGTGGAGGAATGCTGCAGCCTAGAGAAATTTCCTCATCACATGCCTGCTCTCAAGTGGTTGGACGTGGCACTTTTTGACAGCCTAGAGCAATTGCCTGATCACAGGCCTGCTCTCAAGCCGTTGATGGTGTGGGCATGTTATGGCCTAAAGGCTCTTGTTAACATGCCTGCCTTGGAGTCATTGGAGTTGAGTTATTGTCATTGTATAGAGCATTTACATGACATGCCTGCTCTCAAGTCATTGATGGTGCGGAGATGTGATAGGCTGAAGACTCTAGCTGACATGCCTGCCTTGGAGTCATTGGAGGTAGAATTTTGTGACAGCCTAGAGTAATTACGTCATGACAAGCCTCCTCTCAAGTCGTAGAAGGTGTACGGACCTAATAGCTTGAAGGCTTTTGTTAACGTTCCTTTACTTGAAGAGTTGATGGTGGAAGGTTTGCTCAACTGGGAAGGGTGGCCAGCAGATGGATTAGGGGAAACAACAATGACTTCTATGCCAAGGTTAAGAGAAGCGAATTTTGTGAATTGTCCAAGGATGCAGACAAAAGGCTTGCTTGATGCTCTATTGGAGCTGGCGGGGCATGATGGTCAAGTGACTCAGCTTCAAAGTCTGTCAGTGTGTTGTTGCCTACGTGCAAGATTGGGATGGAAATTCCTTGAGCAACTGCCTAACCTCATTGAGTTAAGGTTGGATCCAGACTCAGCAGTACTGCTGCCATCACCATTGCCATCTGAGGTATCAACATTTCTACCCTCCCTCAAGTCTCTCTCTTTGAGCGACACGAATGTTGATGAGGTCAAATTGGGAAGGGTGCCTCAGTGCTTGTGGGGTCTCTCCCAACTGGAGACATTGTACCTAAACTATTTCTATGAGGACATCAGCTTGGGAGGCCACTGGCAATGCCTCCCAAAACTGAGATACCTAGAGCTTCAATACTTCCCCAATCTGAAGTCTCTGGTGGACATTACTACCCACCAAAATGAAAATGATGCAGTAGAAACAACATATCCCATGGATGCAAATGAACAGATCGCCTGCCTCTCGAAGCTTGAAAAGTTGGTAATTTACTTTTGTCCAGCACTCCATCTGCCACAGGAACTCAGGGACCATCTTGGGGAAAGGTTATCCATCCTAGGCTAAAGTGGTTGAGGTGCTATCATGTTACGGAACCTTTTCTGTTTCGTTGGCTGAAGCCTTCAGTATTTACATATGTCCTGCACTTGATCTGCCGCAGGAGTTAAGATGCCATCTTGGAGGAAAGGTAACAATTATTCGATATGTTTTAGTGTTTAAAATCGGTGATGGATTGTAACTATATTTTTTTTTGGTCAAGTATGAATCTTTTGCATTTCGTCGGCTCTTTTTTTCTCTCCGTTGTTTGATTTAGGTCTTGTACATTTTTTATGTCATGTTTTCCATCTGCAAAGTGTGAATCTGTAAAAATCAATAGATTGCAACTGCTTTCAGTAAACATGACAGAAGTCAATAGGACTTGGTCATGTTGGTGTGGTTTCACTGATAACATCTGCTTGGAAGGCCACAGGAAATGCCTCCCGGAACTGAGAAAGCCAGTTCTTTTTTACTTCCCCAATCTCAAGTCTTCCGGTGGGTGCAAATAGTACTTCTCCTCAACAAAATGATGCAGTAGCAACAACATTTCTCATGGATAAACAGGAACAGATCGCCTTACAATTACTGAAATGTTTTAATTTGTAAAAAATTGGTGACAGATTGAAACTATTTTTTTTTGTTAAACATGAATCTTTTTTGCTTTTTGTCGGCTCTTTTCTTTCCCTCCCTTGCTTTATTTAAGATTTGTAAAATTTTTATGCCACGTTTTCCATTTTCTCTTTCACCCACCACACATTTGGTCAATTAGTTCATAGTCGATCCAACCACCAATTAATTTTTATGCATCCTCATAATATTTTTCTTCCTTTATTTTTCTTGACTGTCACATCATAATAGAATGGACAGTCTTAGTATGTATATATATATATATATATATATATATATATAGTTCCAAATCTGTTGGATCCATATCCAAAACCTGTAAGGTTGTTAGCAGTGATGCTCACTTCCAGTTGCATTGCTGAGTCCTCCACCTAAGGCTAATATTGGCAAATATTAAAATCTCTAAGTAAGTGGGCTTGTATTCTTAACTCTTGAGAAGATGCACTAGCCAGCACCATATACATTCCTTCACAATCATTTGCAGCTCATGCATCTTAAAATTTCCTTTTAATTCTGGGGGATATATTTATTAAAATTTTACATCGTTTGCAATGTGTAAGGCTCTAAGAAATCACACCAACATGTCCATATGAAACTTTTTGGCATCGCTTGTTTTATAAGGAAGCAGGCACTAATGATTGGATGTCTTCTCTCTTGGCACATGTTATGATGATTTTAATACACCAATTCCAGAATTTTAGTTCTTGCTCTATCAAACACATAATTTTCGATTTTAAAACCAAAGTTCCAGTCTATCAAAGGGAAACTAGAGTTGGAAGTTTCATTCCAATTCTAGTTGAAGAAAATTTTGTTTCTATAACACAAGGTGGTCATACGCCCCCTTAAACTTAGTCCTCTAAGGCTTTCTAGAAGTGTTTATGGCATCATTGAAGGTGGTTCCACGAAAAGTTATAGGTGGCTATTCAGTTCCACGAAAACATATGCCACGCAAGGTTGGGGGGAGAATGGAACTGCTTTTACAAAGATACAAATGGAACCACATGTTCTCTTCAATTTGTCGCATTGACAATTTGTCCTTGTGAAGAGAGAGAGGGAGAAAAGGGGGGGGGGGTGCAGAAACCCCTTGTTTTCATGGTTTTACCATAGAATTTGTTCTTATTGGTGTGCAACTTTGTGATTAAGTTTCAAATTTTAAGTTGTTTGCCCATTTAACTTACAGCACTAAAAAGAATATCTTGGTACTACAGGACAATCATACCCCAGTGTGTATCACAAGGAAACCAATTTTCCTTTCAACTCGAGGTAACAAGTTTTGCTTTGGTGTCATACACGAATTGAACGAGTTGATGTGAACATGTTTTAAAAAACAAGTTAGGCCATAAAAGAGTTAAGCAAGTTAAGGGAGTCCAGCTCGAACTTGATATTGTATAATCAAGTCAAGCTCAAGAGGGACAAGCTTGGGCTCGACGCATGTGCTGCCCTACATGGCGAAGCAACGTCGTTGCTACGAGTTTAGGTGTCCCAAAATTTTTTATTAACAATATAACAGATAACAAAAAACAAGATACCTGAGCTAGAACAAACAAAAAAGAAGAGAGACATAAACCTCAAATACAAAGATAGAAACTACAACTAACCAAAAAGAAGATAGGCAAAAAACCAACCTCACTATACAAATGGATTACAGCCTCATTGCAATCTTGTTGACAGAAAATACATCAGCTACAGAAAGCCGTTTTCTGCACAGCATTTCACCACATACAGACATTTTCTGCACACCATTTCACCACATATAGATCGACCGCAAAACCTTATAGTAAGGAGGAAAGGTCACCTCTTGATGTTTCCACTTTATACCAGCTATCATATCCTTTAAATCATTGCAGACTCCACATTCAAGGCCACTCAAAATCAAATTGGCATGATGCATAATAGAATTTCTCTGTTTTCTTATGTTCCAAAAGAGTACATGTAAGCATAAACACAGCGTATTGCAACCCATTTATTTGAAAGAGCATTTGAACCACTGTGAGATTACTTTTTGAATAGAGTTATGCACTTCTAGCCATGACCCCTCCCCCCATATATTTTGGAAAAAATATGATACTTATATTTTTAAATTTTTTTAATTTGCACTATATAAAAATTTTGAAAAATATTGTTCAGTACTTGTATATTTTTTGCAAATACTTTTCTACCCTTCCTAAAAAAATTGCTGGCTTCGCCCTAGTATCTAGGGTCTTCTATGTTTTATTTCATGTCCATTTCATCTCAAGTTAATGAAATTATGAGTACCCCAATCCTCACACCAAATTTTCACCTTTACTGTAATCCAAACACTTCTAAATTAAGCAACAAACCTCTTCTCATCCCCAAAAGGCAGCTTTTCCATATCCAAGAGAAATAAGCATTACTTTACAGTGTTCACAAGCTCCCATTTATTGGTGTCTGACGAAAAGAGTACATAAGGAGTCGGAGCAAGCAGACTTCCAACTAAGTAAGTGATGTTTCCTAATATGATGAGAATCCCCCCAAATAAAATGACAATTTCTTCTCTATAAAGTTCGGTACAATTAGTGGAAGTCTAAATGCTCTCACCCAATAACCCGCCACTTGCTGCAGAACATGCTTCTCATATAAGTAAGTGGATGGTCCACCCTTCTACAAAGCTTCTCACATAAGTCAGGGGTGAGAATACCAACAATGGAACCCAAATAAGTTTGGCGAAGTTGATCATTTTTTTGTAAATACAAGTCCAGAGCCTAACTCCCACAATCTTCCATAGGAAACCTGAGCTGCTAATTACCCTATATCTAGAGATGTCAGCATATCCGATTCGAATGTGATCTGCTGACATCCCTACTATTTCCACATAAATTGTCCAACTCAACTCAAAGATCAGGAGACAAAGATGCAGCCCCACGGGATAGGGATGTCAATGGATCAGATTTCAGTCGGATATACCCTTAATTATATCTGTTTTTCCAAATATTCACATATTCAGATTCAAATACGAAACAAAAAAATTATATCCAAGTTTGAATCTGGAATCTGACTTTTACAATCCAAATCCAGTTTTTATATTTATGTTCAAATCCGAATCTGAATCTGATCGAATATTTAATGTATATCTCAATCCAAAAACAAATGGATGTCCTTTATTAAATCCATATCCAAACTACTATTTTTTGGAATTTTTAATGAGATCTGAGGGTATCAAACAAAACCTAAAAACAAAAATGTTTATTAACATAAAAAGGATTTGCTCAACATTCACTTTTGTCTTAGAATTTAGATGTTCCTCACTTTTTCTACAATCACATATGTCCTACAACCACATAAAATTTTGTAAGATAATATCGGGTCCAACTAATTGACTAGGATCCGATCTGTTTGAACATGGGCCTCAAGTGAATTTTTGCACCTAAACGTAGGAAGGCGACGAGGTTGTTCTTTCACATCCAACTGCTTTTCTCTCCCCCTCTTTTGCCCTTACTCATGGATTCCACATAAGTAAATTACCCTTAACACTATGGAACGTATTACATTCTTGCCATTTTCATGGGAGGTTAAGTTTTTTTATTCTGCGCTATAATTTTTGAATCTAATTTATGGTTGGCTATTCAAAATGCTTCTATAAAATTAGTCCAAGTCACACAGAAATAGTTAAGAAATTAATGTCATTTACGTAATATATAATCATTAATTCACTTGACAAACAACATTTTATTAAAAAAACACATAAACACTTCCAGCTGACCTAAATCATGCTAAACTTTGTTTAATTTATTTACATGTTTAAGAGAGAGAAAATAGTTTCGTTATATATTATATTTTTCAACATGTCCTTGTCCAAATGAGTTTGTGTTCGAAAAGTTTCCTATGTATTCCTGTGAGTTGTTGAAATTCTTTATATAAGAAAAAAGGAAATGTATGTCCTCAGGAATGAATTTTAAAATTAGGGTAAAAAGAAAAGGAAAAAAGGTCAAGAAGTGTTTGTTTACAAAAGTACTTGTACACATTGATAGAAATTTTAGAAAGATCAAACGTGTTTAAGGTGACTGCATTTAAAAGCTATAAGTGGTTATCATTTTAATTCAGAGGAGAAGGGATGTACAATTTTTTGCCTTGGCTATATTGTACTACTGGCACAGGCAGCATACCATTATTTTTTTCTCATTAGCTCAAAGCACCCTATTCTTTAAGGACGATGAATCTCTTCAAGAGTAAAGAAGGGTATTTCTTTTTTGAGGATGAATAATCTCTATTTAAGGTTTGAGCTAAGGTTGTCGACGGATCCAATATCCGACTGCATTAGATATGGAAACAAAAAAGAAAACAAAATTGACATCTGATTAAGAAATTGGATGTATTTGGATTTTAAAAATGTGACTAGATCAGATTTGGATTTGAATTTATATGTAAATGTAAAAAATTCAAGTTTATTACATATATATATATATATATGTGTGTGTGTGTGTGTGTATGTATACATATATATATATATATATATATATACATATATATAATTTTAAAATTTTTATTTCAGCCCCTCTTAAAATTTTGAAACTATAATTGGCCCTTGCGACAAAAAAAAATCTGCTTTCACATATCAAAATATGGTCTGGATTTCATTGTATAATTAAAGGTTGGATTCCGACTTTGATCATGTTAAAGTTAAAACTAGATATCCGATTAGATCCAGACTGTAAAATTAAAATTTGCAATCACATAAACTTGTCTTCCATTAGCATTCAAATCTTAATCTTGATTCTAAGTATTTAAGCTTCTAATAAATCGAATATGATAATACTGTAAATTTGGTTTGAATTTGATGCAACGGAGTATGTTTTGTCTGCTAGCCATACACTCACGCAAAGTAGGGGAGAGAATGGAATTGCTTTTAGAAAGATATAAAAGGCACCCACATCTTCTCTTCAACTTGCGGCATTGTTTATTTGTGTTTATGAAGAGAGACAGGAGGAGGGAGATGTTATCTGTAGGTAAATAGTCCTACATCAAGGAAGAAAAGTAGTTGTGGGGTTCTTGTAAGAGGAGCTCCAATCTGCCCAGTAGTCGAGGACACTTGGCACTTGAGGCAAATATTCTACCCAAGTATTTCTTGCTTCTTCTTCTTGCTTCTTTAGCTTGTTTTATTCAGTCAGTGGCCTCCTTGTTAGTATCAGTTGTTCCACGTCAAAATTAAAACTTAAATTTGTGTGAAACCAGCAAGAAATCCTAGCATGCATGTCTACCTTCTCTAGAGTCCCTCACCATCATGTCGTAAGGCAGCTCACTCATTCTGCTACGGAGACAGAACATGTCAACCAATGTTATTTTTGCATGTCGCTGGGATTCAGATCCATTGAAATCTGGTATCCATCGGACCCAGTTACAAAACTGTACCAAATCCGAATTCAATTATGAATAAGAATTGTTTGACTTCTTCTTCTTTTGGAGTTTTCCTTTAAGAACTGTCTTCTGTTTTTGACATCTCATTCTAACAGGAAAGTTTGGGTTCCAAAGAACACAATGTTCATATTATCAAACACCCTCTAAAGTGTGTGCAAGTTTTTGTTGCTATTCTTCTTGTGCACTTCCATGCCTTCTCCCTAGCAGGATTCTATTGGAAGTTCATAGCTTCTTTCCTAAATATTTCTGGAACTTACAATAATTTAGTGTGCATTGTCAAGGTATCATTTGTTTGCAGGGATATTATATGAGTGTCTAATAAATCCACTCTAAAGATTAGGGCCTCATGAAACAGTACTAAAATTTATGTGTTATCCTTCATCGAACACTCACATAATAATGTTCATGCATGTTGTCAAACAACCTCGAAGAGTATTTTAAGGACATTGAATCTCTTCTCGATTATTTCTTTTCTGAGGACAAAGTGCCTTTATTTAAGGGCAGAGCTAAGGATGTCGATGTATCTAATATCTGATTAAATTAGAAAGGAAAATAAAAGGATTAACATCTGATTAAAAAATTGATGTATTTGGTTTGATGAAATGTCACTCTTGCAATTCTCGATTTGAATTCAATTCAATAAATGTTCAATCAATTTGGATAAGGGTTTTGGTTCAGTTTGAAACCAATATCCGTGTATATTTAATATACAAACAATTTGAAAGATGGCCAGTCCTTCACATGTCAAAATATGGTAGGAATTTGATTGCAAAATTAAAGGATGGATTCAGACTTGGATCATGTTAAAATGAAAATTAGATATCGGATCAGATCTGGACTATAAATTCAAAAATTTGATTCACATAAACTTTCTTTCATTAATATTCAAATCTTAAATCAAATCTGAACATGTGAACTTCTGATATATAGAATAGGGTAATCCCACACATTTGGTTCGAATCTGATCCGAATGGGGTATCATTCTTTCACCGGCCATACGCCACTCAAGGTTGGGGAGAGAATGAAATTGCTTTTAGAAAGATACAAATGGCACCACATGTTCTCTTCAATTTGTCATGCTGACAATTTGTCCTTGTGAAGAAAGAGAGGGAGAAAAATGGGGGGTTCATGGTTTTGCCATAGAATTTGTTCTTATTGGTGTGCAACTTTGTGATTAAGTGGAAAATTTTAATTTGTTGCTCATTTAACTTACAACAGTAAAAAGAATATCTTGGTACTACAGGACAATCATACCCCAGTTTGTATCACAAGAAAACCAATTTTCCTTTCAACTCGAGGTAACAAGTTTTGCTTTGGTGTCATACATGAATTGAACGAGTTGACATGAACAAGTTTTAAAAAACAAGTTAGGTCATAAATGCGTTAAGCAAGTCAAGGGAGTCGAGCTCGAGCTTGATGTTGCACAATCAAGTCGAGCTCAATGATGCAACATCGTTGCTATGAGTTTAGGCGTCCCAAACATTTTTATTAACAATATAACAGATAACAAAATACAAGATACCTGAGCTAGAACAAACCAAAAAAGAAGAGAGATATAAACCTCAAATACAAAGATAGAGACTACAACTAACCAAAAAGAAGATAGGCATAAAACCAACCTCACTGTACAAAAGGATTACAGCCTCATTGCAATCGATTGTTGATAGCAAATACATCAGCTACAAAAAGCCATTTTCTGCACACCATTTCACCACATACAGACATTTTCTGCACACCATTTCACCACATACAGACATTTTCTGCACACCATTCCATCACATACAGATTGACCGGAAAACCATGTAGTAAGGAGGAAAGATCACCTCTTGATGTTTCCATTTTATACCAGCTATCATATCCTTTAAATCATTGCAGACTCTCCATTCGAGACCACTCATAATCAAATTGGCATGATGCATAATAGAATTTCTTTGTTTCCTTATGTTCCAAAAGAGTACATGTAAGCATAAACACAACGTATTGTAACCCATTTATTTGAAAGACCATTTGAACCACCATGAGATAACTTCTTGAATAGAGTTATGCGCTTCTAGCCATGACCCCCCCCTCCTCTCATATTTTGGAAAAAATATGATACTTATATTTTTAAAAAAATTGAATTTGCGCTATGTAAAAATTTTGAAAAATATTGTTCACTACTTGTATATTTTTTGCAAATACTATTGTACCCTTCCTAAAAAAAAATTGCTGGCTTTGCCCTTGTATCTAGGGTCTTCTATTTTTTATTTCATGTCCATTTCATCTCAAGTTAATGAAATTATGAGCACAATCCTCACACCAAATTTTCACCTTTACTGTAACCCAAACACCACTAAATTAAGTAGCAAACTTCTTCTCATCCCTAAAAGGCAGCTTTTCCAAATCCAAGAGAAATAAGCATTACTTTACATTGTTCACAAGCTCCCATTCAAGTATTGGTGTCTCCCCAAAAGAGTACATAAGGAGTTGTAATCACCCCAAATTTTTCTAAAAGACTACATTATTTTACCCAAGAACAAAACCCAAATTTAGACGCAAGATTCAAATCCAATATCCAACTTTCAGATCTAAATTAGATCCAAAACCCAAGTTCAGATCCAAATCAAGCATTTTAGACCCAAATTTAAATCGTGTTCGAAACGACAAAATTTGAGTGTTGCGCATGCACAGACCTTCGCTTTGCTTTAAGAACTCATTTGTCATGCCAAAACATTTTCTAAACCGAAGTCGCATGCTCGAATGAGTCGACAACTGACTAAACCAAAATCGGATTTGGAGCAAGTTCAGAGTTGCTGAAGAGGGAGTCGACCACCCTTTTATAATAAAAAATTTATTTTATATACCTTTTTGATAAATTAAACAAGAAAAAATGAATTTTTATACTTTTACTTGGAAAACCTTTCTTTACATTTCAAATAAAAATATATATATCACGCTTCCTATATAAGTAGCTTTTTTATATATTTTAATGAATTTCATTTTTTTTAAAAAAAGGGGGATTGAGCATCCCGTGACACACAGTCACGCGACAAGACGTCGCGTAACTGCGTGTTGCATGACACGCGCGTGCGCGCTACGCGATCGCGTGCAGTACCTCTGCGCACGGCAGCTTGCATGCTACCGCACGCGGTCTTCAAGCGTCAGGCGCTGTTGCAGCTGGCGCGCAATAGCGCCCAGGCAAGGGCCTGCTATTGCGGGCCCCTTCCTTTTCCTTGCAAAAACAGCCCCTTAGGTGGCGGATTTGATTTTTTTTTTTGTGAGCAATAGCCCTACCCACACTTCAAATGGGTGTTTGCAGGGCTAGTGGACAATCCCACTTAGTCAAAACCTAATTTTCTTTTAAAAAAAATAAAAATAATTCAAAATTATGTGAAATTCGAATGAAAATGGGGTGAAATTCAAAAAACTTCAAATTTTGGGTTTTGGCTCCAAAATCTTTTATAAATACCCCCCTCTTGGGCAAGAGTTTGTCTTTGGGAGAAATTGTAGTGTATTCTCACTTGAAGACTTAGAGTTTCTCTTGAGATTTCTCTCTCTCCCTCTTCCTCTTTCCATTTCTTTCCAACTTGGGAGCTAGCTTCATCAAGTCACAACCCTCTTGGGGGCCATCATCTTGGAGCTTCACTCAAGGGCATCTCCACGCTAACGTGTTCATTTTTCCAAAAGCTATTCTCACTAGAGGTACGTAATAAATATCTCACATCTTTCTTTCTTCATTTTCCTCTCTCCCTCCTATCCACATTGCCAAAGGAGATAGCTCTCACTCTCTATTTTAGAGTCAAGAGGCTATGCTCGAGTGCACCGAGAGCATAAGAAGATGAGATGATCTTTTATTTCATGATTAAATCATGTTTTTTCTTTTCTTGATTATAGTGTTGTTGTTGTTGTTCTTTCTCTTTATTAATATGTTCTTGTTATTATTGCTATTTCTTTTTCTTGAATATAGTTTGGTTGTTGTTATCTTTATTTTCTTCTCATCTTCATCTCCTCATGGCTAAAGGAGATAGCACTCAATCTCCATTTTAGAGACAAGAGGCTATGCTTGAGTGCACCGGGAAAATGGAAAGATGAGATGATCTTTCAATTCAAGCTTAAATCATGTTTTCTATTTTATTAAATATGACATTGTCTTTCATTTTTGATGTTCATCTCATCTTCATCTCCCCATGGCCAAAGGAGATAGCACTCAATTTCTATTTTAGAGACAAGAGGCTATGCTCTAGAGCACTGAGAGCATGGAAAGATGAGAGGAGATAGCACTCAATTTCAATTTCATTTCATGCTTAAATCATATTTTCTATTAGATATGACATTGTCTTCATTTTCTTCTCATTTTCATCTCCACATGGCCAAAGGAGATAGCACTCAATCTCTATTTTAGAGACAAGAGGCTATACTTGAGTGCACCAAAAGCATGAAAAGATAAAATGGTATATCATTTCATAGTTACCTCATGTTCTATCTCCTCCGTCATGCTCTCCCTCTCTCTCTCCCACTTTCTCTCTCTCTCTCTTTCTCTCTCTTGCTTTCCTTCCTTGAATATTGTCTATATACTATCAGTGCATGCTTGCTTAATTTTCCATTTATATGTGAATGCACGATAAGAATGAGAGTGTGGTTTGTGATTCTCTCCTTATTATTGTGTTGATTAATTTTGAGGTTGGGGCTTGTCCAACCCGGGAAGAACCTTCACGAATTTGTACATGTTAAAGTGTATTTTCATATCATTTCATGTAAGTTTCCTTTAAATCGACCGATTAGGAACCGTAGTGAGTGCCCTATTGTGTGGTTTGAGTTTCTTCCATAACCAATGGTGGAAAAAACATATTCCCTTGCAACCAATGAAATAACTATGTTTTATGTTTACGTTTTCAAAAATATTTTCAAAAGAATCCTTTCTAATTTGGCTTTGGAGACTTAGCTTAGACTCTTGCATGAGTCCAAGCTCCCCTCCGGCCTACATCAAACTTGAAGTCGGATGTTTTAATTTATCTTTAATCTCACAAAGATATACATGTATATACATGTTAAATACATGTGTATGCACATGATGATTTTTATCATTCTCTCTCTATGTTTACATATTTCATTTTACAAATTTTCGTATCAATATGAATGCATATATATATATATATATATATATGAATCTCCTACTTTTTCTTTCTAGAATCTTTTTCTCTTTTCAAGTCCAATGCCTCCATCTTCAAATTATATATATATATATATATATATATATATACATATATATATATATTTATATATATTTATATATATATATATATATATATATATATATGCATGCATATGTATATGTATATTTCTCTATTTCTTTTCCTTTAAAATCTCTCTCTGGCCACAACTCAAGTAATGACCCAATGTTGGATTCATTCTTGATGGTGTACAACCTCAATCCATTTTCAAAAACTAATAACTATGAAAACAAAAATCTTAGATGTATGTTATGGTAGGAATGACTTAGATGAATGTTGTGGTAGGAATGAGTCATTTTTCTTTCTTTCATCTTAAGATCAATGCCTCCATGCATTCACTTCCATTCAATATCACAAATGAGCACAATCACATCTCTAAAAGAACTTAAGCAAGATGAGATGGAGCTCTAACTCAGTGGTAATCGAATTAGAGCAAAATCTCAAACCTACTTAAAGTCTTAAGAGAACACTAAAATGACTTCAAAATGATTTCTCAAGCCTTCCAAATGATATTTACAAAGATTTTCCAACTCTAGTTTTCCTCAAAATGTTTCACATTCTCAAACAATTTTTTAAGATCCTTTTCAAAAGTTTGAAACATTAAACTTTCAGTATTTTTCTATTCCGCATATAGAAAATATGTTTAAGCCAAAATGAAGTGCACCAATAATAAACATAGCCCTTGGATTGATTACCCACGGTAAAGGCACTGGGAATGATCGATCATTGTACCGACGGGCGAGTTCCTTTCTTTCTCATTTTTGAAACAAAACTCATTTTTCTGGAGCACTCCAAAACCAAAAAAAATTTGGGGATGTGAACAGGATTTGGTGACATCAAGAAGGTCAAGACCACCTTCTTGTATCGGAGCAAGCGGACTTCCAACTAAGTGATGTTTCCTAATATGATGGGAATGCCCCCAAATAAAATGACAATTTCTTCTCTACAAAGTTCAGTACAATAAGTGGAAGTCTAAATGCTCTTACCCAATCACCCACCACTTGCTACAGAACATGTTTCTCGTTTAAGTAAATGGATGGTCCACCCTTCTACAAACCTTCTCACATAAGTCAGGGGTGAGCATACCAACAAATAATGGAACCCAAATAAGTTAGGGGAAGTTTAGACAACTGTCAATGAAATCGGTTTGCAATGACCATTATGTTGTCAAGAACATTACAATGAATAAAAAATGAAATGAATTTATAGTCAAACCCACTTTGGAAGTGTAATCAGGTAAAACTTGGTTTAAGCAAGAAGTGGATTTTCACAACAGCCCAAGAAAATAAAAGGATGTCATTTGCAGAGAAGAAGCGCCCCACGTAAGAAGTAAATTAAGCAAGTCATTTTAGGGGCTTCCTGCCCTGTAAAACTCACCATTGGAGGTTTTCAGATAAAACTTCCACAACACAACAATAGTACACAAAAGTGGACAGAGAGGGTGCATTTGTCATCGGCCTCCATGGCAGCAAAAAGTGGTTCCCTCTCTTCTTAAAGGTGATAACTAAGGAAGCTGTAGAAACATAAGTAATAATTTTCTTCACCCAATCTTCACAGGATACCAAAAAAGAAGGACCAAAGTGCAGGAAAGACCATCTCACTTTGCCATAAGCTTTTGCAATATCTAATTTGAGGAGAAAAAATTGTTCTATATGACCTTATCCAAGGTGTTGACCGCTTCAAGTGCAAGTTGCATGGTTGGTGAATAAATCTACTGGACAGATCAGATGCCCTTGTTCTGAGCCAATAATTGTGCTAAAACAATCTTCATTCTCTCAGCTATCAACTTAGCAACTAGTTTATAGATCAAATTGTATAATGATGTAGGTCAAGACTTTTATATCCATAATGACATGAAATTAAAAATCAATATCATATGTATTGCATTTACCTACCTTACAAGCTCATTTTTTATGAAGAAAATTCTCACCACTAGTGCCACATATTTTTGCATCCCAAAATTTCTTTTGGTTCACCAATGGGAATTTGTTTTGCAAAGTGGAAAAGGGTGCACCGGCCATCAGTATGAGGCTTAGTTTTTCTGGCACATTGTTCATTCTTGGTGCATTTCCACATTCATTTAAGCACTATTATCCACTTAAATGCAGTGTGGTGCATGGTAATTATTTTAAATTGTTTTAGACATTTTAAATTTTATAAAGCAAAAAATGACGTAAGAGTCAATCCTAAAAATAAGAAAACTGTTTGTGAGGCATTGGAATAGAGAGCTCTATAAATTCTTTTATAAAATGGTAGGAGATATGTTTTAGAAGAAATAATCTTAACTAATGAATCGTTTGATTTCGAACAATCATTTGAAATAAAAAATCAAGTCAGTTTTTGAAAAAAGAGCTTTAATAAAATTTTATAAAATTTTTTTAAAGAATGATCATTTGTAGCATAAAGAAAGTTAGTAGCTATCTTCCAGAACACATTAATCTCAAGGTTTTAGCCTAACGCGGTAACCACATTATTAGGGCTCGATCTTATTTTGCTTAGGTTTTTTAAAGGAGTGGCTATGGGTATCCATGAATCCTATAATTGCATAGTGAATATGCATGTTAAATGAAAAAAAAAAGAGTTCTCTATGCTTGAAAAGAAAATTAGATAAGTCATTCATACCACAACATACATATAAAATAAAAAATGTGTTTGCTATCAAGTCAAGTGTGGTCTGATAACCATCATGGGTACTGCACCTTAGTATTGGCCTTGGTGAAGTTGACAGATTTTGGGTGAAGCAAGATGGGACTATATATATATATATATATATATATATATATTTATTTATTTATTTATATATATAAAGAGAGGTTGAGAGAAGTCTAAAGGGAGGGGAGATAGAGGAGAGGGGAGAAGAGGGTGGACAAGAACCGGTCTACCTTCAGGATAAGACCCTCCAAGAATGAAACTGAAGCCGTGGTTATAGCGCGCCACCTAACCCGACTGTTGGGCTACACATCACTTGGTAAAGGCAGCGGAGGGGAGAGAGAGAGAGAGAGAGAGAAATCGAAGATAGAAAGATAAAAGAAAAAAGAGAAAAAGAGAGATTAAAAGAGAAGTAATAAAAGAAAGAGAGAGAAAGAGATTTGAAAAAGGGAGAGAGAGAACTGAAGACAGAGAAAAAAAAGAGAATTTTTAGAAAGAGATAGAGAAAGAGAGAGCTAAGACTACTCATCAATACCTTCAGGACAAGACCCTCCATGAATCAAACTGAAACCGTGGTTTTAGTGCGCCACCTAACCCTACTATTGGGCTACACATCACTTGGTAAAGGCAGGGAGGAGAGAGAGAGAAATCGAAGACAGAAAGATAAAAGATAAAAGAGAAAAAGAGAGATTAAAAGAGAAGTAATAAAAGAAAGAGAGAGAGAAAGAGAGAGCTAAAACGAGAGTGAGAGAAATCAAAGAGAGAGAAACCTGGGAGAGAAATAGAAAAACTAAAAGTGAGATTTTAAGTTTAAAATTCTCTTTCATGGATGGAAACTAGGATTAACAAGTTAGGCCTCCTAGTGCCCTTCTGTGCTGAGCATGGTAGCCTCTTGGTGAGAGCATTCTGCTAGACACCAAACACTCTCTCCCAGTAGCATGCTGGTTACTGCCGAATCTGGCCTGGGGGAGTTAAATGCCTCCTCATTGGCTTGAATTTGATTGAGTCAAATGAGGGGGGTATTTGGTCCTGCCACACTAGGTAGGCCCCACACGAGTCCCAGCAGCATGGTTAAAATTAAAAATAAAAAGAAAAATTGAAAATTTCATATTTTTCTAAGGGCAAAATGACGTTTTTGTAAAATGAATTTGGCTCCGGTTTTGACAATTTTGGGTCCGCTTGAATCTGAATCAATTTTTCCCACACCTGGAAGAGTCCAGGTCAATGTCAAATGCCTGAATTATGGATTGGATTTGTATTTTTAGTCCAGTTTTAGATTTTATAAAGCGAAATTGAGACTGAAGGTGAGGGGAGTTTGTGTGCGTGCTTGGGGATCCAACTTGAAATATGATTCTAGAGGTTAGTTCTCTGGCTTGGTTTTTTATATTTGGATCAAAAATTTGGGTTGGATCCAGTTTTAGATTTTATAAAGTGAAATTGAGACTGAAGGTGAGGGGAGTTTGTGTGCGCGCTTGGGGATCCAACTTGAAATATGATTCTAGAGGTTGGTTCTCGGGCTTGGTTTTTTATATTTGGATCAAAAATTTGGGTTGGATCTAGGTTATGGTTTGTGCATTGAATTTGGATATATATATATATATATTCATTTTGGATTGTAATCTGGATTTGACTCTATTTTTGGATCTTGGATCGGGTTATTGGATATAGGCTATATTTTTGGATCTAATGCTTAGTTTTCGATCTGAATTTGGTACAATTTTCGATCTAAAGCTGAGATTTGGATTCAGATCTAAGGCTCAATTTTGTATTTGGATCTTAAATTTGGGTCAAGATATGGATCTATGGATCCATTTTTTCCTTAGACCTTGGATTGGATCAAATATGAGCCCAAGGCTCTTCAATCTAGACTAGGTGTATATAGATATGGAGAGAGAGCTCTTTTGCAATGTAGGGGTGGCATTTGGATCCAAATATGGGTCTAGGGATCTGATTTCGATTTACAACTGGGATTTGGATCCAGATATGGGTCTAGGGTTTTGTTTTCAATCTGTGTATAATTTTTTGGACTGAATCCCTGTCTGAATGTGGATTTGAATTACAAAATATGTCAAGATTTGGGCTGTGCTTGAGTCTAAATTTCTGAAATTAGTTCTAAATGGGTCCTAAATCGAGTTGACAATTTAACCAGATAAGAAATTGATCAAAATTAAGGAAAATCAAGATGTTTGCAGCTAGAAGTCTTTGATATTTTGTTGTAAACTCGCCATAAAATGATAAAAAAATGCTGATTACCCAAAACAACGGTTGGATCTATCCTCCACAACGGGCAAGAAAATCATGTGGTGGTGGAGCTAATTAAACGGACCCACTCACTCAACTTGATTTTTATGAGGGGAGTGCCTAAGTCTACAAGTCAACTATAATTCTCAGCAGCAGCCTCGTCTTTATCATCAGTTCTTGCTTTGCCTTTCTTCCCCTCCATATTCTACAATCCCCTATCCCCAATACTTATAGCAAATTTTCACCTTCTTACCATTACCCAAACACCGCTAGAATAAGTAACAAACCTCTTCTCATGCCCAAACGGCAGCTTTTCCATATCCATGAGAAATGAGCTTTAGTTTATAGGGTTCACAAGCTCCAATTCAAGTATTGGTGTCTGACCAAAAGGTATTACATGCGCAACTCTTAGTATCACAATGCAAGACATTTAGCCTTGCTTCCGCAAGAGTACATAGGCTAAACAAAGGGGAACTACATCCCCAAGGGGGTTGGTGTATTAGGTGGGTGGGGGCGGGTAGACTAATAGTTTCTGTTTCGAATCCCCATTGTGTCAACTCCCTGTACTGCAAAAGGGAGGCACTGATATGAGAATTGATGCGTAATGTGGGCACCTTTTCCAAGGCACCAAAAGCAGATTTGGACTTTATGGGGACTTTTTTGTAAAAGATGACTTCTAATACTCAAGCACTTTTGTTCCTACGATAAACAATTCATTTCTACGTGTTGGACTTTCAGTTGGTGCAAAAGAAAGCAGTCTGTAGCCCAGATCATACTACATGCATGTTCTGCTGCGCAATATTCCCAAAGATGGGCATCTCTTCATCTTTAATGGCTAAGCAGATGATTCCACTTCTAAACATTCCAAAGATATTTGAAGGTGGCAGCTTCCAGTCTGCACTAGCGAAATGAAAGGTCATCTCTGGCAACCCTTCATATGGATCACCATTGTTCCCTACATGGTAACACAGCAAATCTTGCTCAGGAGGATAGAAGCGCTCACGGTTTATGACATTGGCCACTGCATTTGCCACTTGACCATAGACATCTTTGGCAAGAAAAGTCAGGCTGGTACCCAAGTCTATGATGATCGATCTGGCATCCCCCAACAATGCAGTCGTCTGTGCACCAGCAAATTGTATGTTGAATCTGCTGTTCCCGACACTTATGTTTGTCGGGATGAGTCACATAAAAGCTGCCTTCACCACCATCTGATGCCATCGGTGTCTCTTGAACCTCTTCTGTGCCTGAAAAGTCTGCATCGTCGCCGAATTTGAGCTGTCCCGCGGAATTGTTTTCATTTCTATATGGAGGAAGACAGTAAGCAAATTTGTCATCAATGGAAGAGCCGATCTGTTTACCAAGAGAGAGAGGACCACGGCCAAGGCCAACAAGGCCTGGAACTTTATGCAGGGCAAAATCAGGATTATCTTCACGATGGACACAACCAAAGACAATTCCTTCATGCTTGATGGTGTTGGCACCATTGTCAAACAAGCGCTTCTCGGAGGCTAGGACTCTTTATACTTTAGAAATGTCTCTATAGGAATATCCGAACCAGCAAAGTTGGTCGCTGGTGCAACGATGGACATGCAGTTCCGTGCAGAAGCTGGTGGAGCATCTCGGTTCTAGTGGGTGGACGACTGAAGTGTATCAAACATTGGTGTTTTGACATGGCAGTTGTCACAATGGTGGCATGTTGTCCATATGAGGTTACTACCAGTGCCTATAATGGCCCAGTACAGGCTGGATCGGGTACCTAGCGAGAGTTTCATGAGAAGCTCACCGGACCAGCCATCACAGGGCTGTTGATCATGCTGGTGGTATTGGCAAACCATGAAGCAATGCTGCGGGAGTGCAACATGAAGCGCAGAGCCGCCTGCTCAGCTCGTTGATATAGTGTGGATGAAATTTCATAGAGAGGTGACTGGGATGAGTCTCGATGAATGAGGTCTATAGAGAAGCCGAGAGGTTTGGAAGCAAAGATTGTGGTAGGGTTAGGCAGTATTGCAAGTAGGAGCAGCTGCAGGAGGAGGCTGAATGCTAAGGGGGAGAAGAAGGTTGCCATGGTGAGGACTAAAAGGTTGTTGTACTAAGGATAAATGTGTTGATATTTATAACGGAAGTCATAGTTATGGTGGCCGCTGATGAAGGGAAGCATTTGGATTTGAAAATTCTGCAAAAAAAAAAAGAAAGACGTGGCTGAACTGAGTTATGTATTCCTTTGTGTAACCAGTAACCATCACAATGGAGAAAAGTGGTAGCATCTTCCAATTGTTAAGCTTAGGTATAACAATCACAAACATTTGAAGACTTTCAAACACAAAAGGAAGGCTGCAGACACTTTAACATATTACTTAAGGTGAACAAAAAAAATTGTTGTATACGTTGGAAGAAGAGATTGTCCTAGTGGTGTTTGAAAATTTTTTTTAGGCATCAGGGGTGGAGCCAAGGGAGGCTCGCATGGCCCTGGCCCACCTCAATTTTTTTTTAAAAAAATCTATATGTAAATTTTAGTAAATTTCACTTGTCCTATATAAAAATTTTGAAAAATGATATTTTGACCTTAGTCAAAATTTAGAAACATTAATTCGGCCCTTCTCATGAAATTTTTTTGGCTCTGTCCCTGTAACACATGGTAGTCCCTGCTCCAAAACCTGTCCATTGACCTCCTTAAACCGTGAACCTTGAAGTGATTGGAAAATCTTTCTCCCACATGATCTCTCTCTATACATATATATATACAAATGTCTTTCCACCCCATGATATTATGGGCTCTCATCTGGTGATAGTTCATGGGGTAGAGGCTCATGCAGTGAGGGTTTGCAGGTATGCTATGTCCATTTTGGCCATATCATATGCCCCTTTTATATTTTTATATATATAGCAAAAAAATAAATGGGGACTCTGATTATTCAATGTTACTCTACTCATTCATAAGGACAATTTGATTCATTATAATGAATTGATGACAGAAAACTAAAGAAAAAAAAAAGTAATGGGTATTTTTGTCATCTAGTATTAGTTTATACTTTTTTTTCTCTTCACCTTTCTCTCAACCGTTAAGTGGGTCAATGTGAATATGGCCAGAATGTATATATATGTATATATATATATATATATATGTATATATATATATATATGTATATATATATATATATATATATATGTATATATGTATATATATATGTATATATATATATATTAGCAGTAATTGGCTGGCGTTACATGGCTGTTTTGAGTTGACTGCTCTTGCGTTGAGTGATGTTTATCCTCTCTCAAGACTGTAAAAGGTTTCGTGTTTGAGTTGAAGTTGGACTTGCATTTCATTCTTAAATCAAAATTCCAAACCAACAAATGCCCCAAAAAAGAGCGGTCGACCATTTGTTTGTTCGTGGCCATTCTCTCGGGCCAGGCTATCTATAATAGCATGTAATCATCTTTTGACATCATTCTCCTTCTCTTTTTTGCTTCTATATATTATTGTTTGTATGCGGTTCTTTATAATTTGGGGATTTATTTTCATGTATTTTATAATATATTTTTTCATTTCATCTGTGAAAATTGGTTTGAATCAACCTATTTGAATTGTACCAGCTTGTTCGCCTGAATGATGAATAACAATCGGCAAAGTTTAATATTTTATAAATAAACTTGTGCCGGCCCCTTTCCTAAAAAATAACATAACATATGTAGGACTCTAATTTTAGATGAGCAGGAGGTCACCCCACAATCTTAGAGAAAGCCAGAAGCTCCCTCTTTCCCTTTACCCTCAAGCCCACGGCCGCATCGATGCCTGTGAGTGGGGCCAAATATCCATCAACTAGTATAGTGCCTCCACTCCAGTTGCAGTATAGAAATGTAGCACCAACATCACTCGCGCTCGGTTATACTTCTGCTATGCATCCCTCTTTCCGTCAACCTACTTAGGGGTTGTTCTTATTTTGAAAATTTTATGAGTGTCCCTGCTGTCAAATGACTCTTTAAAAATATTGGAGCCACAATGCAGATATTGTAAGCAATTTCTCTTACCTGTCATTGATACTAGTTTTTAAAACTTTTTATATACCTTAAAGTTGAAAATTAAACAAATATTGCACATTAGCCAGAAATTTTTGGATTTGCCACTACCCCGTTAGGGATCTATTTTTCTTCAGCTTGTTCTCTCGCTGAAATCCATTTTGGTGATTTTTGGACTCTAATTAGTTTCAAGGCATGAAGCATAGACTCTCCATCCAACATGCACCAAACTCCATAAGTTAGTGATGTACTCCATATTTTGGTGATTGATTATAACCTTGCTTAGATTATCTTGCTATCAAGTTGAGGAGTTATCATGTTCTAAGTTTAAAATATACAGTTTTCCAGTACCTAAAACAAATTCTTGTATAATAATGTAATTGCACTGCATGAACTTCCGGCAGTGGCTGCTTGTGACATCAAATAGTTTTTTTTTGCGCTCAGAAACTGTCGTGGGAGATTCTCGTTCTATTCATGAGACATCAAATAGGTAATTAAATATATAAATGAGAGTAATTAATCCACTGTCTATGTCATAATTTACAGACACCAAGATTGGAACATTTTGCCGGCGGGGACTTATAGTGGCTGGTGACATTAGCTAGTAATGTAACAAGTTCTTGCATCATTTACTAGGGATTGCATGCAACCTTTTGTGTTTCTGCACCCTTCTCCAAAATCCAAGCAATGCTAAGTAATAACGTTTGAATATTCTTGTGTTGAAGAATTCCAATCACAAATTGATCAAGAACAGAGACATCTTAATGAATCCCTTAGGTAACCACAGTAAGCATTGAACATGAGGGAAAGTGTTGAAGCTAAGTGTGGGTTGCTGTGCACCATTGCCTATACCAGTCAGTCAAAAATATATTGTGATGATGCTGAACCCGGTTGCTGTCACATCATAGTGCCCATGTTTGATGTGACTCACGTGCCCTCCAGCCAAAAAGTCTTGGCTCCGCCACTAAAAAATGGGTTGAGATCACAAGTTGGCGGGTTAGCATGAGCTTATTTGTGTCATGAGAAATCAATTTTTTGATGGGATATTCATATGATCCATCTATTCTATAAGGTTGACTGGAAAATAGACGAATGTCATCATACTTTAAACTTGTTTAACGATTAAAATGGGTGATTAAAGGGATTCAAATAAAAGTTGGTCTATTTTTTTTCTCTTTGAACTGGCCCTTGTGTCCAATTAAGACGAACCTCTACAGCTGGATGATTATTTTTTTGTTTGGTCTCAATAAAAGCCATTGCAAAAGATGCATTTGCAATGATCAATTGCTTGACCTTGGTTTTCAATAATGGAACAGAACTTTTATGGCAGTTTTAACAACACAAAATAACCATCCATCCAAGCATAGAAACAGCTGTGATTTCAATACACACACACAGACACAGATATATATATATATATATATATATATATATATATATATATATATATATATATATATATATATATATATATATATTCCCTCTAAATTGCTTTGTTTGATGCTTCTAGTATGCTTTCTATCTGGGAAGATGTCTAACCTGACCCTACAAGTAACAGACATTATCTATGTCTACAGCTGACCTTTGCACAATTATTTCTGATGCTGAAACAAGTACATCTTGTTTAGGATGTACCATCATACAAACCCGTTCTGTTGAATTTGAATGAACCTACAATTGTGGGACACCTGATACAGAATAGGCTCTAGGCAAATGGAGGTAAGGCTAAGATTTCGGCCATCTTGTTGAGCGGTAGTATGAAATACCCCTCTTGCTCACCTGATGCTAGGGAAGATCTCTATAGATTGTTCTTATTTTTTTAATTGGTTCAGTCTTAACACAAAAAATAAGGTCGACTGAATGCTAGTTGGGTCTGGCTCATGGCGATCATTTACCGACAATTGATCCTCCACGGCCTTTATGATTGCAGCTGGCCCCTACACATGGCTCCGGCTTTCAGACAATGGTCGGCTTTGACTCGTGGTTGATGTTGAAAGAACAAGCCGACCATGGCAGGACGTGATGAAGCACAAAGTCAAGAAGGTGCCAACCTTGACTTCCATGTAAATGAGTGAAGCCATTAAGAGAAAGTTTTATCTGCAACATTTCGCGCTTGCTGGTCTACATATCAGACCTATGGGCAGCCAGCAGCAATCCCACTTAACTGCTTTATTCAATTATCTTCGGCATAGGGGGTTAGCAGCCCAGACAGAAGATTAAAATTCTAGATAAAGGACACTAGGTATAAATTTTTCAATTTTTAAAGAATGAGAAAATTTGTTCAAAAATATTAATATAAAAATAAAAAGCTTTTAAAATTTATGTAATTACCAATACTTTACGATAGAAAGTTATGTGTCCATCAATTGAGAGAAGAATATTTTGGTAATTTATTAAAAATATTCTCCTTAGTCTTTTTACTTTTTTCTATTGTCAATTTTGTCCTTATAATTTTTTTTAATGTGAATTAAAGTTATTTTAATCATTAACCATATTGACGTACAAAAAAAATTATGCATCAGTATAGCGACACTTAACCTATACCTGCCTCTACTCCTGCTAACTCCTCTCAACATGTGTTATTGGACTTATGGTCACCTTTTAAAGGCGGTACTGATTTTTATGAGTCACCTCCATCAGATAGGTAGAACCCTTGTGGCCTCCTTCCTGAAAAAAAACTACTTTAAAGAAACCCACACACTAGTCCACGTTTTTGAAAAATATGTTTGGTTGGCAAAAGTTCATCATCCAAATGCTTTGGATGATGGCTAGAATGGAAAGGGAAAGGAGAAAAGTGAGGAAAGGATGGACAAAGAAGGAAAAAACATTTCATTTTCTAGATCTTGCTTTTGTTTGCAATTTCAAAAAGTGGGCCAAAAATGCATTGGATTTTCTTTACCATAGACCTTCCCTTAGAAGGATAAGGAAGCCTGGAATAACAACATATCTATTGAATCCAGACATGGTAGTACTCATTTTGGAAATATCTAGTGCCAAAGTTACTCAATGGGTAAGTCTTGAATCTTTAACCTAAATCCATTTTACCAAAAGTTTCTACCATATCAATCTACCCTTTTGTACAACCCAATAATTTCAAAAAATGAGCCAACTATGAGGCCAATTGTATTTTTGTGTCTTTTTTCTTTGGGCTTAACAGGTTGACGCATTGTTTAATCCATGTTTCATTTGCTGTAAAATTACTTGGGGGCGCCCATAAGCTCATCTCTCTCTCCCACTCGCCAGTGCAGATTACTATTTAAATTAAGAATAAAACATGCAATACCCATCTCTTTCTCTGTCCCTCTCTCTCTATCTCTATACATGTAGGAGAACTCAAATGACATGGAGCTGTTTCTTTGTTTCTTTCTTCCACCGCATTTTCACTTTCGGTGGTAGACAAGTCAAAAAAGGGAGGGACCACCCTGTTGAATAGGAACCATTAGTTTACATGATATGACAGTTCTATCATCGTTGATATTACAGTTCCAGACTTGGTGGCAGGGACGTAGACGTGGAGGTGGAATAAAAAGGCTCGAATCAAAATACTTATGTGAAGTTGGAAGATTGTGTTCCCGTGGCAATATGGTGGCTATGGAAGAACATGAATTATGAATACCATGACAACAAGAAGAATCAAAATCTGTTACATCAGAGGCAGTTGACCGTCTTTTTATTATGATTCAACAAGTGCTAAATAGCAAAAGAACGAGTTTCCACAACTTTTGTCCCTTTTTTATGTAGGAAGTCTCTCACATATATCATCAACTTCGACACAGATCAGCATCACCACAAAAGCATATAGAAGACTGATATGCTAATGAAATCACATATGAAAGATGCCTTGGTTTGACCGACCAACTTCCCCTTCCCTATTTTAATGCTATTCACAGTACGTACACCACGGTCCTTATAAAAGAGATAGCAATGTCATTGAAAATTATAAATATATATAAACACACGCACTACTTCGGTCACAAATAAAAACCAACAGACCTCTTATATTTGTGTCAAAAAGTGTTTTAAACAAAATGTGAATCTCCTAATTTGTTCATTATACACACTAATTTAATCTAAATAATCTTCAAGTTCAAATTACTTTTATAAATAAAAAATGTTTTTTTCTACTATTAAAATTTTAATGTTATAAGAACCATTTCTTTTTTAATTATTATGGTATATTAATAAAATAAAAAACAACTCACTTAATGTATGTGTATCAGCATTGAAATCTGCTATTTTTTTGTTCATATATATATATATATATATATTTATATATATAAAGGAATTGAAATCTGCTATTTTTTTGTTTTGTGTGGATAAAAACCATCACAGTGCATTTGCGTTGACCAGTTGTTTGAGCACGGTATTTTGAAAGCAGTTTTTAATTATACAAAATAACAAAATAACCACTCTACTACAGAAGTAGCTGCTGGAAATGTATGAAGTTATTAACATGAACATAACTAAAGTTTGTGCGGCACCAGCCATCTTGTAGCTCCACCATGGGACTTACCATCACACAAGATGATTCAATTGACTTGGAATGTACCTGCAATTGTGGGTGACCTTATGCAGAATAGGCTCTGTCATTAGGGAAGATCTCTATATTTTAATTTTAATTGGTTCTGCCTTAACGCAAAATACAAGGTCGGCCGAATGCTATTGGGCCCAGCTATCATTAATTACCAAATAAGCACTTTATTAATTTGTCAGTCATTTGACCCAAATAATGCCAATGTTTAATTGATACCATATTTTTTTCATTTAAGATTTAGAAAAAGAATTATATCAATTAATTATCAGACATTTCACGATTTTGTCATCTAGCTACCTCTAGTTTTGATAGTCATAGCACCAACTTCATCCACATTTTCTTGTACCTGGTGATTGTTAACGTACATGTTTTTTTCCACATGTACGAAGGTTATTATAATGTACTGCTGTAGTTGAAAAAAACAAAATCATTATCAATAGAATATTCATAAAAAAAACATATAAAGTCAAAGAAAATAGTGCGTGAGCACCCCGATCATCAGGAAGGAGATGTTCAAGTAATATTGACAAAGTTACTCTTCGATGTAGATTCATTACTTATTCTTTCTATGAAAGGGACGGCAGCCTAACTCCCAGCAGAGTTTGCATCGAAAGTGACAAAGAAAATTGTGGTAGTGTACTTATGTCCAGATGGTTTGAGAGATTGATCCGATCCACTTTTGTACTTTAAGTTGTGTTTGATAGTTCGATGTAGCATTAAAAGATATGCTTTAAAAGATCCTCAGCTTAAACAAACTAAAGATTTATGTAGCATGGATCTTAAATCCATGTACATTAAAAATGATAGATTTAAGGTCGGAGGGGTGGGGGAGTTTCGACCTGATTTGGTCGCTGGTGAAACAAATACAACCACAACAATAAAGACAAGCTATTGGCAACGTCTTTTGTCGTTGCAAATAAGTTTATTGCCAACTTGCAAAAGACCAATACTCGTCCTTGCCCTTTGCAGTGTTGCCAAAAACGTTTCGCTAGACTCAGATCACCTGCCACCATTTTATAAGTGCACGGACTGGTCATTTCGAGCTTTTATCCAATGTCGTGCCCGTGTTGAGAAAACTTGACAAATCAATGTAAATTTGAAAATTTACATGAATAACGGCAGATTCAGATTGGACATCCCTATCAAGTCTGTTGAGAATGCATTTATAAAAGAAAGAATCATTAAAATTTACTTGTTTCCACCATTCCTCCCGTTCTACTTCAAAGTTCCCAGCCATGGAAAATGTGATGCATTTGATGTAATCCAAGCATGGGTTTCCTTCAACAATATTGGGCAGTAAGTTTCTTGATTTCCACATCAACTTCTGCCAACAAGATCCAAGATCAAAGAATAGGTCAGTTTTCAGCACAAAGAAACTAACCAGCCTCAATCAATGGGACAAGCTTCTATAAGAGGAAGAAACTAATCTAGCATGCACCTTAGAAAGGACAAGCTTCTGTGAATCAATCATGGCCATCAAGTCTAGATCTTGATTAACTCTCCGCTCCTTGCTGACATCCACATCTGCAGTGCCTGATAGGACCATAACTAGTTCAGACCTGATGGGATGACTCAGATGTTCTCTGGAAGAAAAATTAACTCATGATCAACTAAGTCAAAACCAGCTTCGTGCCATCAAGGGACAAAATGCAAGTTCCTACTAAAATTGACTTGATACTGATGAAACTACAAAGAAAAGGAGGAAATTCGGAAATTCAAACTGTTACAGTCTTAAGGTATTAGAAGCAAAGTAGTTTACAAATCAAATCATGAGAATATATATTGTTACATTAAAGGGAGGCAGCTCTTTGCAAATGCACCATGTCTCAAACAGCAACTATGTGTTTCAACAACTATACTAAGTAGTAAGTAGATTACACCTGTGACATGTAACTTGTTTCCAATAGCTATAGGTGTGCCATCATTCTTAAGAATTATACTTATAATTTCACCAATACATTCTACTTGTTAAGTAAATTGACCACCTGTAACAACATTCTAGAAATAAAATCAGCATTAACCCAATAGAATATATACCAAGATAATATCGAGAGAAAGGATTAAGTAGACCAAGTAAGGTTACTAAAAATAGCAAGAAGGCAATAGACAGTATAAAGGCTATAAGCCCAAAAGATCTTGGATGCTCCATGAGCAGCAATTAGGGCACGGACATCAGCAAAGAGGAATTCTTACATCCATACCAGTGCTACATAGTAATGAGACTGAATAATCATCTTACCCATGTGTTGCAGGAGGAAGGCCTTGAAGTTGTTCAGTATAAGGTGGCATATCGAAAACTACAAAATCATAAAATTCTTCATAAATAAGTAGATTGTATTGATTTCCAAATAAATATATTCATAAATACAAAGTATGTGGAATGGATCAAAGAAAGTAGGTCTTACAAAAGCTTTGAATGATGGACGATGTGCAGCCATCTCATATAAGCAATTTGCAAACCATATCCAAAAGTTATACTAAAAAAATTAGTACAATTATCATACAAAAATATTGGCCATCATGGAAAAAACGAGAGAGAGGAGACCAAATATCAGATTTGAAACCATATTGAATGGCTGAATGTAGATCGTTAGAGAGAGTTATAAGATTACATAGGTTAGCCACAATCTACTGCACCCATTTTCAAAGACCCAGAGGAACTAATCAACAAAAGAATATCCAAAACAAAATTGGCAGAAGCTATGGTAAAAATGCATGCTTGAAATGTTGAATGCTTTGTAGCTGCACCTACTAAAAACACTTGATATTCTCTTTGACTTAGCTATTACTTACAAGACACACTATTAGAAAAGTGACTCCTAAAAGATGGAAGAGACATTATGGAGGATGACCACCACAGCATATGCAAGATAGCATGTGTATAAAAATATAAATAAACATGCATTAGAAGTTAGATATAAATACGTAGATAAATAGCTATATGTAATACATAAATAAATAGAGAACTAACGTAAATGTGTATGACATTATCACTTCAAATAATATGTCACCTTTGAGTCTTTGATAACTCTGAAGAAACCAAATGTAAAATTAGGGCTCGTGTGTAAAAAAAGTGTAGCAAATACCCCCAAACTACCTTATATGTATCCGCACTGCCCTTTCAAATTAATCTAAGATGCCCCCTATTGTTCCTTGCAACACCACCTTTGAAGTCAAATAAAATAAAACATCAACCTCGTATTTGAAAAGAATTAACATGGCATTATTTTAGACTTGTCAGTTTCACACAGAAAAAAACCTCAAAATGATCAAATGTGGTCAGACTAAGAGAAAAGATAATGAAAGATATACAAAATGTGTCATTTTTAAGATTCTAACTTTTAGATCCGCAAGGAGGGGAGGGAGAGAGTTGAATGTGCAATAACCAGAAACACACAATTATGACCAAATAAAACCCTTACTTATAGGTGACAAAAGTCTATAACTTTTGTTCCTACGATAAACAATTCATTTCTACGTGTTGGACTTTCAGTTGGTGGAAAAGAAAGCAGTCTGTAGCCCAGATCATACTACATGCATGTTCTGCTGCGCAATATTCCCAAAGATGGGCATCTCTTCATCTTTAATGGCTAAGCAGATGATTCCACTTCTAAACATTCTAAAGATATTTGAAGGTGGCAGCTTCCAGTCTGCACTAGCAAAATGAAAGGTCATCTCTGGCAACCCTTCATGTGGATCACCATTGTTCCCTACATGGTAACACAGCAAATCTTGCTCAGGAGGATAGAAGCGCTCACGGTTTATGACATTGGCCACTGCATTTGCCACTTGACCATAGACATCTTTGGCAAGAAAAGTCAGGCTGGTACCCAAGTCTATGATGATCGATCTGGCATCCCCCAACAATGCAGTCGTCTGTGCACCAGCAAATTGTATGTTGAATCTGCTGTTCCCAACACTTATGTTTGTCGGGATGAGTCACATAAAAGCTGCCTTCACCACCATCTGATGCCATCGGTGTCTCTTGAACCTCTTCTGTGCCAGAAAAGTCTGCATCGTCGCCGAATTTGAGCTGTCCCACGGAATTGTTTTCATTTCTATATGGAGGAAGACAGTAAGCAAATTTGTCATCAATGGAAGAGCCGATCTGTTTACCAAGAGAGAGAGGACCACGGCCAAGGCCTGGAACTTTATGCAGGGCAAAATCAGGATTATCTTCACGATGGACACAACCAAAGACAATTCCTTCATGCTTGATGGTGTTGGCACCATTGTCAAACAAGCGCTTCTCGGAGGCTAGGACTCTTTATACTTTGGAAATGTCTCTATAGGAATATCCGAACCAGCAAAGTTGGTCGCTGGTGCAACGATGGACATGCAGTTCCGTGCAGAAGCTGGTGGAGCATCTCGGTTCTAGTGGGTGGACGACTGAAGTGTATCAAACATTGGTGTTTTGACATGGCAGTTGTCACAATGGTGGCATGTTGTCCATATGAGGTTACTACCAGTGCCTATAATGGCCCAGTACAGGCTGGATGGGGTACCTAGCGAGAGTTTCATGAGAAGCTCACCGAGACCAGCCATCACAGGGCTGTTGATCATGCTGGTGGTATTGGCAAACCATGAAGCAATGCTGCGGGAGTGCAACTTGAAGCGCAGAGCCGCCTGCTCAGCTCGTTGATATAGTGTGGATGAAATTTCATAGAGAGGTGACTGGGATGAGTCTCGATGAATGAGGTCTATAGAGAAGCCGAGAGGTTTGGAAGCAAAGATTGTGGTAGGGTTAGGCAGTATTGCAAGTAGGAGCAGCTGCAGGAGGAGGCTGAATGCTAAGGGGGAGAAGAAGGTTGCCATGGTGAGGACTAAAAGGTTGTTGTACTAAGGATAAATGTGTTGATATTTATAACGGAAGTCATAGTTATGGTGGCCGCTGATGAAGGGAAGCATTTGGATTTGAAAATTCTGCAAAAAAAAAAAAGAAAGACGTGGCTGAACTGAGTTATGTATTCCTTTGTGTAACCAGTAACCATCACAATGGAGAAAAGTGGTAGCATCTTCCAATTGTTAAGCTTAGGTATAACAATCACAAACATTTGAAGACTTTCAAACACAAAAGGAATGCTGCAGACACTTTAACGTATTACTTAAGGTGACCACAATAACTGCTGTATACGTTGGAAGAAGAGATTGTCCTAGTGGTGTTTGAAATTTTTTTTTAGGCATCAGGGATGGAGCCAAGGGAGGCTCGCATGGCCCTGGCCCACCTCAATTTTTTTAAAAAAAATCTATATGTAAATTTTAGTAAATTTCACTTGTCCTATATAAAAATTTTGAAAAATGATATTTTGACCTTAGTCAAAATTTAGAAACATTAATTCGGCCCTTCTCATGAAATTTTTTTGGCTCTGTCCCTGTAACACATGGTAGTCCCTGCTCCAAAACCTGTCCATTGACCTCCTTAAACCGTGAACCTTGAAGTGATTGGAAAATCTTTCTCCCTCATGATCTCTCTCTATACATATATATATACAAATGTCTTTCCACCCCATGATATTATGGGCTCTCATCTGGTGATAGTTCATGGGGCAGAGGCTCATGTAGTGAGGGTTTGCAGGTATGCTATGTCCATTTTGGCCATATCATATGCCTCTTTTATATTTTTATATATATAGCAAAAAATAAATGGGGACTCTGATTATTCAATGTTACTCTACTCATTCATAAGGACAATTTGATTCATTATAATGAATTGACGACAAAAAACTAAAGAAAAAAAAAGTAAAGGGTATTTTTGTCATCTAGTATTAGTTTATACTTTTTTTTTCTTCACCTTTCTCTCAACCGTTGAGTGGGTCAATGTGAATATGGCCAGAATATATATATATGTATATATATATATTAGCAGTAATTGGCTGGCGTTACATGGCTGTTTTGAGTTGACCGCTCTTGCGTTGAGTGGTGTTTATCCTCTCTCAAGACTGTAAAAGGTTTCGTGTTTGAGTTGAAGTTGGACTTGCATTTCATTCTTAAATCAAAATTCCAAACCAACAAATGCCCCCTAAAAGAGCGGTCGACAATTTGTTTGTTCGTGGCCATTCTCTCGGGCCAGGCTATCTATAATAGCGTGTAATCATCTTTTGACATCATTCTCCTTCTCTTTTTTGCTTCTATATATTATTGTTTGTATGCGGTTCTTTATAATTTGGGGATTTATTTTCATGTATTTTATAATATATTTTTTCATTTCATCTGTGAAAATTGGTTTGAATCAACCTATTTGAATTGTACCAGCTTGTTCGCCTGAATGATGAATAACAATCGGCAAAGTTTAATATTTTATAAATAAACTTGTGCCGGCCCCTTTCCTAAAAAATAACATAACATATGTAGGACTCTAATTTTAGATGAGCAGGAGGTCACCCCACAATCTTAGAGAAAGCCAGAAGCTCCCTCTTTCCCTTTACCCTCAAGCCCACGGCCGCATCGATGCCTGTGAATGGGGCCAAATATCCATCAACTAGTATAGTGCTTCCACTCCAGTTGCAGTATAGAAATGTAGCACCAACATCACTCGCGCTCGGTTATACTTCTGCTATGCATCCCTCTTTCCGTCAACCTACTTAGGGGTTGTTCTTATTTTGAAAATTTTATGAGTGTCCCTGCTGTCAAATGACTCTTTAACAATATTGGAGCCACATTGCGGATATTGTAAGCAATTTCTCTTACATGTCATTGATACTAGTTTTTAAAACTTTTTATATACCTTAAAGTTGAAAATTAAACTAATATTGCACATTAGCCAGAAATTTTTGGATTTGCCACTACCCCGTTAGGGATCTACTTTTCTTCAGCTTGTTCTCTTGCTGAAATCCATTTTGGTGATTTTTGGACTCTAATTAGTTTCAAGGTATGAAGCATAGACTCTCCATCCAACATGCACCAAACTCCATAAGTTAGTGATGTACTCCATATTTTGGTGATTGATTATAACCTTGCTTAGATTATCTTGCTATCAAGTTGAGGAGTTATCATGTTCTAAGTTTAAAATATACAGTTTTCCAGTACCTAAAACAAATTCTTGTATAATAATGTAATTGCACTGCATGAACTTCCGGCAGTGGCTGCTTGTGACATTAAATAGTTTGTTTTTGCGCTCAGAAACTGTCGTGGGAGATCCTCGTTCTATTCATGAGACATCAAATAGGTAATTAAATATAAAAATGAGAGTAATTAATCCACTGTCTATGTCATAATTTACAGACACCAAGATTGGAACATTTTGCCGCCGGGGACTTATAGTGGCTGGTGACATTAGCTAGTAATGTAACAAGTTCTTGCATCATTTACTAGGGATTGCATGCAACCTTTTGTGTTTCTGCACCCTTCTCCAAAATCCAAGCAATGCTAAGTAATAACGTTTGAATATTCTTGTGTTGAAGAATTCCAATCACAAATTGATCAAGAACAGAGACATCTTAATGAATCTCTTAGGTAACCACAGTAAGCATTGAACATGAGGGAAAGTGTTGAAGCTAAGTGTGGGTTGCTGTGCACCATTGCCTATACCAGTCAGTCAAAAATATATTGTGATGATGCTGAACCCGGTTGCTGTCACATCATAGTGCCCATGTTTGATGTGACTCACGTGCCCTCCAGCCAAAAAGTCTTGGCTCCGCCACTAAAAAATGGGTTGAGATCACAAGTTGGCGGGTTAGCATGAGCTTATTTGTGTCATGAGAAATCAATTTTTTGATGGGATATTCATATGATCCATCTATTCTATAAGGTTGACTGGAAAATAGACGAATGTCATCATACTTTAAACTTGTTTAACGATTAAAATGGGTGATTAAAGGGATTCAAATAAAAGTTGGTCTATTTTTTTTCTCTTTGAACTGGCCTTTGTGTCCAATTAAGACGAACCTCTACAGCTGGATGATTATTTTTTTGTTGGTCTCAATAAAAGCCATTGCAAAAGATGCATTTGCAATGATCAATTGCTTGACCATGGTTTTCAATAATGGAACAGAACTTTTATGTCAGTTTTAACAAGACAAAATAACCATCCATCCAAGCATAGAAACAGCTGTGATTTCAATACACACACACACACACAGATATATATATATATATATATATATATATATATATATATATATATATGTATATATATATATATATTCCCTCTAAATTGCTTTGTTTGATGCTTCTAGTATGCTTTCTATCTGGGAAGATGTCTAACCTGACCCTACAAGTAACATACATTATCTATGTCTACAGCTGACCTTTGCACAATTATTTCTGATGCTGAAACAAGTACATCTTGTTTAGGATTTACCATCATACAAACCGATTCTGTTGAATTTGAATGAACCTGCAATTGTGGGACACCTGATACAGAATAGGCTCTAGGCAAATGGAGGTAAGGCTAAGGTTTCGGCCATCTTGTTGAGCGGTAGTATGAAATACCCCTCTTGCTCACCTGATGCTAGGGAAGATCTCTATAGATTGTTCTTATTTTTTTAATTGGTTCAGTCTTAGCACAAAAAATAAGGTCGACTGAATGCTAGTCGGGTCTGGCTCATGGCGATCATTTACCGACAATTGATCCTCCACGGCCTTTATGATTGCAGCTGGCCCCTACACATGGCTCCGGCTTTCAGACAATGGTCGGCTTTGACTCGTGGTTGATGTTGAAAGAACAAGCCGACCATGGCAGGACGTGATGAAGCACAAAGTCAAGAAGGCGCCAACCTTGACTTCCATGTAAATGAGTGAAGCCATTAAGAGAAAGTTTTATCTGCAACATTTCGCGCTTGCTGGTCTACATATCAGACCTATGGGCAGCCAGCAGCAATCCCACTTAACTGCTTTATTCAATTATCTTCGGCATAGGGGGTTAGGAGCCCAGACAGAAGATCAAAATTCTAGATAAAGGACACTAGGTATAAATTTTTCAATTTTTAAGAATGAGAAAATTTGTTCAAAAATATTAATATAAAAATAAAAAGCTTTTAAAATTTATGTAATTACCAATACTTTACGATAAAAAGTTATGTGTCCATCAATGAGAGAAGAATATTTTGGTAATTTATTAAAAATATTCTCCTTAGTCTTTTTACTTTTTTCTATTGTCAATTTTGTCCTTATAATTTTTTTTAATGTGAATTAAAGTTATTTTAATCATTAACCATATTGACGTACAAAAAAAATTATGCATCAGTATAGCGACACTTAACCTATACCTGCCTCTACTCCTGCTAACTCCTCTCAACAGTGTTATTGGACTTATGGTCACCTTTTAAAGGCGGTACTGATTTTTATGAGTCACCTCCATCAGATAGGTAGAACCCTTGTGGCCTCCTTCCTGAAAAAAACTACTTTAAAGAAACCCACACACTAGTCCACGTTTTTGAAAAATATGTTTGGTTGGCAAAAGTTCATCATCCGAATGCTTTGGATGATGGCTAGAACGGAAAGGGAAAGGAGAAAAGTGAGGAAAGGATGGACAAAGAAAGAAAAAACATTTCATTTCTAGATCTTGCTTTTGTTTGCAATTTCAAAAAGTGGGCCAAAAATGCATTGGATTTTCTTTACCATAGACCTTCCCTTAGAAGGATAAGGAAGCCTGGAATAACAACATATCTATTGAATCCAGACATGGTAGTACTCATTTTGGAAATATCTAGTGCCAAAGTTACTCAATGGGTAAGTCATGAATCTTTAACCTAAATCCATTTTACCAAAAGTTTCTACCATATCAATCTACCCTTTTGTACAACCCAATAATTTCAAAAAATGAGCCAACTATGAGGCCAATTGTATTTTTGTGTCTTTTTTCTTTGGGCTTAACAGGTTGACGCATTGTTTAATCCATGTTTCATTTGCTGTAAAATTACTTGGGGCGCCCATAAGCTCATATCTCTCTCCCACTCGCCAGTGCGATTACTATTTAAATTAAGAATAAAACATGTAATACCCATCTCTTTCTCTGTCCCTCTCTCTCTATCTCTATACATGTAGGAGAACTCAAATGACATGGAGCTGTTTCTTTGTTTCTTTCTTCCACCGCATTTTCACTTTCGGTGGTAGACAAGTCAAAAAAGGGAGGGACCACCCTGTTGAATAGGAACCATTAGTTTACATGATATGACAGTTCTATCATCGTTGATATTACAGTTCCAGACTTGGTGGCAGGGACGTAGATGTGGAGGTGGAATAAAAAGCTCGAATCAAAATACTTATGTGAAGTTGGAAGATTGTGTTCCCGTGGCAATATGGTGGCTATGGAAGAACATGAATTATGAATACCATGACAACAAAAAGAATCAAATCTGTTACATCAGAGGCAGTTGACCGTCTTTTTTTATGATTCAACAAGTGCTAAATAGCAGAAGAACGAGTTTCCACAACTTTTGTCCCTTTTTTATGTAGGAAGTCTCTCACATATATCATCGACTTCAACACAGATCAGCATCACCACAAAAGCATATAGAAGACTGATATGCTAATGAAATCACATATGAAAGATGCCTTGGTTTGACCGACCAACTTCCCCTTCCCTATTTTAATGCTATTCACAGTACGTACACCACGGTCCTTATAAAAGAGATAGCAATGTCATTGAAAATATAAATATATATATACACACGCACTACTTCGGTCACAAATAAAAACCAACAGACCTCTTATATTTGTGTCAAAAAGTGTTTTAAACAAAATGTGAATCTCCTAATTTGTTCATTATACACACTAATTTAATCTAAATAATCTTCAAGTTCAAATTACTTTTATAAATAAAAAATGTTTTTTCTACTATTAAAATTTTAATGTTATAAGAACCATTTCTTTTTTAATTATTATGGTATATTAATAAAATAAAAAACAGCTCACTTAATGTATGTGTATCAGCAAATAAATTTGAAGATACTGCCAAAT
Source organism: Nymphaea colorata (assembly GCF_008831285.2). Taxonomy (NCBI): domain Eukaryota; kingdom Viridiplantae; phylum Streptophyta; class Magnoliopsida; order Nymphaeales; family Nymphaeaceae; genus Nymphaea; species Nymphaea colorata. The sequence goes on from NC_045150.1 coordinate 10,045,411, forward strand.
TACGAAAAAAAAAATTAATCGGCCGGCTTCTGTGCCTTACCTAAGTGGTATGCTTTTTTATCATCTTATATGTATAAATATATATTCACAGGAACACACAGGAGAGAGAGAGAGAGAGAGAGAGAGAGAGAGAGAGAGCTTGTATTAAATGAAACTAAAGAGTAATGAAAAACAAAAGGAAATAGAGAACAAGCAGTATAGCAGAAGCAGGAACCAATCCGACAGCCGGAAAGCCTTCACGATAGCTAAAAATCTCCCTTCAGAAGGTTTGCAATAAATGGTGGAAATTAAAACGTGCATTAGGAAAGAAGATTCATTGGGAATGATCCAAATCTTTCACCAGAAGATACAATAACATATATTAATATCGAGTTACATGCACAAGGTTGTACACACAAATGTATACCAAAGGGGAAAAAAAAAGAATAGGGTATTTTTGACTTTTTTTTGTAAAGAAGTGTATATTTTGGGATTTTTTACTTTTTCATAAACCCTTTTTCTCCTTCTAAAAATTTATTTTTATTTTTTACTTATTATGTACAATTTTTTATACATAGGGGTGTAAACATAACCAGTTTCAAGTTTCAGTTTGAGTGAAAACTGAAATCCGGCTTCCCATAATGCCCATGCCCATGTGAGTAGAGCCAAATGTCCATCAACTGGCATAGCGCTTCCACCCTAGTTGCACTAGTATAGCACATTGCTCTCAAATGATAACCTTGCTTAGATTTCTTGCAATCGAGTTATCACGTTATAAGTGTAACATATATAGTTTTCCCGTACCTAACATATATGTTCAAGTATAATAATGTAATTGGTCTGCATGCCCATCCGGCAGCCACTGCTTGTGCTATCAAGTAGGTAATTTTTTGCTGGGAAACTGCCGAGGGAGCCCCTCGCTTTATTGAAATGTCAAATAGGTAATTAACTAAATAATTTAATCCACTGTCTATGTCACTAATTTTAGACACCAGCTGACATTGTAACATTTTGTGAGGGGACTATGTTGGAAGAAGGGCAGTAGCGGAGCTAAGGGTGGGTCGGTGTGCACCTTACCCATAAGAGTTAGTCAAAATTATATTGTGATAAGCTGGACTCAGTTCCAGTCACATCATAGTGCCACATGGGCACTATCAAACTCAGATCGGTGACTCAAGCAATTCAGTCAAAAAATTTGGGTACAGCCACTAAAGATGAGGCTGAGGTTACAAGTTGACAGGTTAGGGCGAGCTTATCCATGTAGTGAGAAATCAATTTCTCAAAGATCATGGCAACTTTCCTGCTGGTGGGCCATTACGATCCTTTGATGGGATTTTCATATGATCCGATCAGGTCGACTGAAAACTGGATTGGCCGGGTCATTCCTGAATATTCAAGGGATTCAAATAAAAGTCAAGAAGAATGAGGAGAGAAGGGTGGTGGAGGAGGAGAAACTGAACTTTAGCCACCAGCATTGTCATGGGATGTCGCTTGTTGATTTCTTCAATCGATACTGACAAATGCACATTTAAAATAAATAGTAAATTAAGTAGATTACTTGTTTGATAATTGAATGCAGTGTGGAACCTTCAACAATATATATTTATTTGGGTAATAGTGAAAATGAATCCATTCTATAGAACATTTGTTTCTAATAAATGTTTATAACAATCGGAAAAAAAAAAAAAAAAAAAAAAAAAAAAAAAAAAAAAAAAAAAAATAAAAACAGGCAACAGCATGAAATCCCATTCTATAATTCAGACTTTATAACACTGTTCTCAAATGCATGACATTTTAGTGGACCTCTTGCTGTGGAGAAAACCCTTCTTTGTTACGGGTGAGCGAGAGTGAACCTGCCGCCTCATGCATGAGGGGCAGAAGCTCTACTCTCCCCTTTACCCAGGGTCTAGAGAAACATCAAAACCAGGTGAATTTACTGTCACTCCCTTCAGTTTAGGAGTAGCTCCCCAACCTTTATGGTTCATGAGAATAATGCTCATGGTATTGGAACTCACTACTGACTCTCACCAAACTCTTAATTCGAACCAGTTATGCTACTCTTCTCGGAGTAACCTGATCTCTTTGTATGACCTTATGAAAAAGAGTACATATAAACTATTGAAGCTTACAACTTTCTGGAGGTAAAGTCTTTTGTGTAACCTGCGCTGAGACTTTAAATTCTCTTAGATGGAACTTGTTAAGAATAATATTCTGCTTTTTTAAAAAATATATATATAAAAGCACCATATTCTTATTTCAAGAAACGTTACTGCATTTCAATTAACAAAAAAATTACTCTTCTAATGAATTAAAGCTGAGCAGGTACTATATGTTCCAAATTTTTGCTACACATGCACTCGTTTAATATTCTTCATTGATCCCAAAATCTGTTCCAACATGTGTCAGCAACTTGAAAATATGTCGTTGTGTACTAAATCTGTCCCATACATGTGTCAAGGACTCAAGAATATGTCGCTGTGTACTAAATCCGTTCCAAACTGTGTAAGGGACTCGAAAATATGTCGCTAGCCAGTACACTGTGCAAGCTACAACAACCATCATTGTTGATGGAGGTTAGCATTTTTAGTTGCAAAGTTAAAAGACATTGTGAAGTTAAGCGATTTATATAACCGTCACAGAACAATTGTGTTATGGGACCGAAAATTCCATTGTCAAAGTTACAATAAGGTGTAGGACATCCATGGCCATTATGCTAACTTAAAGCAACTAATGTCGCAACAAACACAACTAAGACACGATGGCCATTTTCATCGGTAATCGTTTGGGCCACGGACTTGTGTTGTGTAGTTTGACCGTCGCGATTACTTATTGCGACAGAATTCCAGTATTAGCGACTGTCGAGTTAAAGCCATAGTTAATGTCCATACTGTGCAGACATATCTAAGTTAAGCTTTAAACTTAAACAAGGGGAAAGCATCTTTGAAAAAAGATACATATATTTATTCAACATGAAAAAATAACACCATCAACCACATGACAATCAGGACATAAAACAAAGCAGCGTCCAATGCTGCCAATTATAGACTAGTACAGAGAACCACGTAGATCATCACGAAAGAAATATATATATATATATATATATATATATATGTATGTATGTATACACCTTTAGCCCTGAGTACATTCAATTGGTGCAAAAGAAAGCAGCCCCTTCCCCAAATCATATTTCACATGCATGTTCTGCTGGAAAACATTCCCAAAAATGGCTAAGCTAGCTGTCGCACTTCTATACATCCAAAGATTTTGAAGGTGGCAGCTTCAAGTCTGCGTTGGTGGAATGAAAGGTCATCTCCAGCAATCCTTAATATGGATCACCATTATTCTCTACATTATAACACAAGTAATCTTGGTTAGGATGATAGAAGCGTTTATGGTTTGTGACATTAGTCACCGCGTTTGCCACTTGATCATACACATCTTTGGCAAGATAGTCAGTGTGGTACCCGAGTCTATCATAATTGATCCAGCATATCCCAACCATGTTGCCGTCTGTGCACCTCCAAACTATATTGTGAGTCTGTTGTTCCCCACATTTATGTAATCTAGTGTGAGTGTATAGAAAGTTCCTTGAGCTGCATTTGCTTCCATTGGCACCTGTTGAACCTCTTGGGTTCCGAAGAACTCTACCTCCTCACAGAATTTGATCTACTCAATGACATTATTTTTCTTGCTATGGAGAGGAAGACTGTAAGCAAATTTATGGTTAATAAAGAAGCCGTTGTGACTAACAAGTGAAAGAGATCCTGGCCTGAGGCCAACAAGACTAGGATGTACAAGATTTTCGAATTCAACACTATTTTCTTTATGAACGCAACCAAAGGCGATTGTCGGAAGCTTGATGGTGCCATCAGTGCCAACCTCAAACCAAAATCTTTCGAGAGCAAGGGACCCTTCTACAACAGATCCATCACCATATGAGGACTTGACGCTACGAAGTTGGTTGTCGTCACAAGCGGACCAGAAGCTAGTGGTGCATCTCAGGTTATGGTATGTGGAAGACTGAAGTGGCTTTAATGTTGACTTCATTTGGTAGGTAAAGTTGTAGTAAAGAACACACAATGTCCATTTGAGGTTGCTGCCAGTATCGATGATGACCCAGTAAGATTGGACTTCTAGTGATGTACTAATGTAAAGCTGCATGAGAAACTCTCTATATATAGATGTATCAATGTCTTCTTTTTATAGCACATGAAGGTGCTGCTTCGATAAGTCGAAACAACTGCCTACCAGCCTATTCTCTCATAGATTTAAGTATATAGGTTGTATGGTGGGATTTGAGAAGAAATAGTTGGACATACGGCCAACTTTCTTTTCTAAAATTTTTGTTTTGTCATACAGGTGGAAGTTTTCCAAAACATTTCAACCACGTTTGATTGCAGGATGTGAACGCTTGTCGGCAGTTTCACCTGTTTAGCAGACCCCAACACATTTCACAAGTTAACCAGATAGTCCTCCTCAACTCAATTAAACATGAAAACAAAGAGAATAATCGTAGCAATTGAATCTTGAAAGGACCCTTAGATAGCTGGACACAAGTTTCAATCAATTTTTGTTACTTTTCATAAGATAGAGTTGCCAGATCAACTCGTTTCTAAACTTTTTACGACACAAGTTTCCATTTCTTTCTTACTTTTCAGGCATCGAGTTCAGCCGTGACAACCCAGACGAACGTTTCTAGGATCAATTGGCTTTAGTTCTAAACTTCTAAGTTACCGGGGCATTTCCTTGAAATCTGGAATTTGCCAGATATTTCCAGATTTTTGCGGTCAGGCACTGGAATTAGTTCATCTGGTCAGGCTTCATGAGAATACATGTGGATGGTCGTGTTGTTGGTGTTGGCATATCCTGAAGCCAATTGGGAGCACAACTTGAAGCGTAGAGCTGCCCTGCTCAGTGTGTCGAACTGGAGCGATGAAGGATCATAGAGATGAGAGAGAGGCAAGTCTTGGTGAATGAGGTCTATCAAGAAGCCGGGAGTTTTGGTTAACATTGACAGTGTTGGTGAAGATGTTGGTAGGAAAGTTTGATAGTGCAACTGGGAGAAGTTACAGGAGGAGGATCATGAAGGAGGAGAGGAAGGTGGCTATGGTAATCATGGATCTACAAAGAAAACTCCTTGTATTTATAAAGGAGATCATGACGTAGGTTGTGACTAAGGGTGTGGATTTAAATACAAATGGTGGGGAAAAGAAGCACATGGTCAAAGTGAGTAGCGTGTGGATTGTTCCACATGTAACAGTTCTTGGTCAAGGAGAAGATGTGGTTATCACATGAAGGAGCAGAGAAAGGGAACAACATGAACCCTAGGTTAGAGTTAGGAAAATGTTCGTGAGCATCACTTTATCGTGGGTGGTGGAGGCTCTCGCCCATCCTTAGAGATGATGGATCATGAAAAGTCACCTATTGATCAAGGATTCCAGTCAGTTCTATCAGTGCGATGATTTTGGGTGTCGGTGGTAAAGAGCGCTGGTGTTGTGGACCAAAATGAGTGGGAGGAGGCATTTGGATTACCAGATCTTGTAGTGTGTGAAATTGAGGGGAAGCAAATGGTCAGACCTTTCAGATGGACTGCTATTGCAATTCTGTTAGGCGGTAGCTCAAGATTTCGTCTGGATTGGGTGGAAGTTTTTCACAATTGTATCAGGAGAAAACAATTTTCACTCCTTTCAAAATGACTCTTTTTTATCAAGGCATCCTCAAAGGAATATTTAGAGGAAGTTATGCAACAAAAAAAATGGCATGTTCACGATAGGTTTTTGGCCACTAGCAAGTGGAAGTCAGGAATGCCGCTTCGACTTCAAGCTGTCACGAGAACCTTCTAGGGATTCGTCTACCGAAGTTGCCTCTTTATATGTGGAACTGCTAGGTGTTAGCTGGTGTCGTTAAGGTTCTGGGTAGTTTTTTTGTAGATGCTGATGGCTTCACTTATGGGTTCGATTTGTATACTTGATGGTGATAAAGTTTTTGAATAAATGGTGGAAGATGAAACAAAAATTTGTTTTTGTACCTTATGTGGGTTTCATTACATTCCACAGGAGATCGTCTCACTCATATGAGGGAGGGAAAAGTGAATACTGAACCCTCAAATGGATGGACTCAGGTCATTATTGCTAATAGAAGGTGGAATCTAGGCTCTAAGCAATGCAAGCTATCTAATATTAAATGAAATCAATTTGTGCCTTTTGAAAAAGATGTACTTCCTGTTGAAGACCTACGATCTATGGGTCACGAGTCTCAAGGGATTATCTCATATGAAGTGGTGATGGAATCATCCTCATTGAAGGTTAACCATGGTAAAACTATTGCTGAGTCCTGCCATAAACCAAGAAGAAAGCCACAGAAGTTGAGGAGGAATTTTTTCCTGGATTTGGCTTTTTGAACTCCACTAGGACTGTACTAATGGACTGAAAACAAAAAGATAAAAGGTCTTCCTCTCCTATGAATATTAGTTTGAACAAAAAAGATCTCTCCATTCCAAAGAAGTTAACAATTTTAAGAAGAAGGGTTGTGGGACAACATTTTTTAGGGCTATATAAAGTTCTGGCCCGAAAGAAGGGAAGTTGGCGCAACATGATCCTGACATGGATATCCAAGGAGCAGAGGATTTCCATAACAAAGAGAATGTTCTCCTGTAGGAAAAGAAGCCTAAGAGGAGTTGCCAATTGCCATCAAATGAAGTTTATAGTTGGAATGTTAGAGGCCTTGCTACTCTAACAATGTAGAAAGATTTTGGCAATTGGGTGATATCTCATCAACTTGGGATCATTTTCATGTTTCGATATCATGTTGAATGCAGACAACTTCAAATCCTTTTGCAATCACTACGAGGAGTTTTTTTTTTAATCTAATATTGATATGAATCTTAATGGCGCCATAATTGTGTAGAGTTAGAGACAGGCTGATTTTAGATGGACTAGTTGCAAATTTAATAAATTTTGGATGGATTGTTTGTTTATTCATAAAGCTTTGAATCTCAACTTTGATACAATAGGGGTGTATCTACACCCTCACTTTAGAATTCACAAAGACCAATTGGTTATGTTAAATACCATTATTGCCAATAAACAAATGTTAGTATTATAATGAAAGATTTTAATTCAACTTATAAGGAGTCTGAAAAATGGGCCTGCCCCTGCTAGACAAGCTTGCTTAGCATTCAATGGATTCATTCAAGATGTTGGACTAAGAGAGATTGTGGACAGAAACAGAGCTTTCACTTGAACCAATCTCTGCTCCCCGACAGCACTGGTTCAAAGCAACTTAGATAGATTTTTGAGCAAGTTGAAAATTGTGGGCAGCTTTTGGTAGAACCAAGAAGTTCTTTAGACCACTCAGCACTTCTCTTTTACATGTAAATTAAATATCTTTGAAACCGCATGCAAGAGAAGATGAAGATTTAAATAGTTCCTTTATTGAGAGTGTCAACCTAGTTGTAAGGTCATTATTACAAGAGCATGGAGAGTGGAGTGTAGAGGATGTGCAGTGCTTAAACTTCTCGCAAAACAGAATAGAGTACGACCATGCCTAAGTAATTGGAGTAAGTATAGAACCAAGAAAGTTGATACCAGAATTAACGTACTTCAAAAGGTTCTTATTGAAATTTATAAGAGGCAAGATATTGACTCTCATAACTGGTCCACTTCCGAAAATCATATTAGATGTTTTCTTGCGGATGCTCTTTGAGATGAAGAAAAAGAAAGTAAGGTATCATGGCTAAAAAAGGGGCTAATAACAGCAAATGTTTTCATGCTATGTTCAAGAAAGGTAAAAAAAAGTAGACTCTTGCACATGAAGACAGATGATGGGGAGTTTTATGAGGAGGATCCAATTCCTTCAGCATGTACTTCTCATTTTTAAAGAGTTTTTACCCGTGACAACTCAACAAGAATTATTATGGATCAGCTTGCTGTTGGTCACTGCCTATTTATAAAAGAAAACTTAACGTTGTTAAGTCCCATTTCAGATGAGGAAGTGCAATAGCTGTTATGGGTGCCAACTCCAATAGCGCACCAGGTCTGAATGGGTTTCTGAAATCGTTCCTTCAAAAAAGTTGGGGCACGTTAAGGACTAATATCACAGTTGCCCCTAGAGATTTCTTTTTTTTAGAAAGGAAAGCTTGTTAAGAAACTAGACAGAAGTCATATAATCATAATTCTTAAATTTGATTCAGCTGTGCAATTTCCAATTTCAGCATATTTTTCTTGAGAATAGTGTACTGAAATTTATTTTCAGAATCATGGTTTCAAGAATGAAGAAGGCACTAAAGTGGGTCTTTCCAACATGCAAGGTGGTTTTTTGAAAGATAGAAACATCCACCAATGTCTTGTTCTTGTGCTTGAGATGGTATACACAATGTCTAAAGCTAGATCAACTAGCTTATGTTGAAGATAGACCTATCAAAAGCATATGACAGGGTCAATTGGACTTTCTTACAAGCTGCCATCTTGCATTTAGGATTTCATCCTATTTGGACTTAAAAAGTAATAAAAGTTGTGAAAAATGATTTTGTGCTCTTGTGATTAATGACCATCAAGGTGAATACTTTGGATCTTCTCATGGTCTGCAATAAGGTTACCTTTATCTTCATTTTTATTCCTCATTGTCATGAAAATCTTTTCACATACATTGCAAGCTACAATTCAAAGAAGAATGATTGAAGTACTGCATTTGGAAGAGGCATAGCAGGGGTTTTTTCTACAATGTATGCTGATGCCATCTTGATTTTCTTAAAAGCCTTCAAGATTGGCTTTCTTTATCTACAATTTTTTTTTTCTGTTTGAACTCCATGCTGGAATGATGATTAAACTTCAAAAATCAGCATTCTTCTTTTTCAATATGGACCAAAGCAAGATTGCAAGTATTTGTAATCAGTTCGGTGAGAGCCTAGGACAGTTTCCCACTCGATATTTGGGTCTCCCACCCGAGCCAATGAATTTGAGAATGTTGGTACGGTTCTTATTCTTTTACAAATACAGAGTAAACTTAGTTTATGAAAAAGCATGCTACTTTCTATGCAGTAGGATCTACTTGATCAAATCAGTTTAGAAGCACTTCGTATTTACTGGATGTTGGTTCTCAAGTGCACTCTTGGTGTCATTAAGAAAATGGAACAGATTATGTGCAGTTTTTTATAGGAAGAGTCAGATGCAGGGGGTAAGCCTCATTTACTTGCCTGGAATGTCTTGGCTTTTCCTAAATAGGAAGGTGGGCTCGGCATTAGAAAACTTAAAGAGGTCAATGAAGCTAATCGGTTGTTTCTAGGATGTACATTGATTTTTCACCAGGGCATATGGGACTCATTATGTATGAAAAAATATTTGAGTAGGAAAAGTACTTGGTATGTGGAAATGGTTCCAAATATTTCTTCTCTTGGGCGGGATCTAAATCTGCTACTTGAAATGTGATGAATGGGGAGCTTGCTAAGTTCTATGGAGGATGTTTTACTCAAGCAGATTCCATTGGATCTGCTTGGGAAGTAGAACCTTTCCTTCGAAGGTTGGTTAAGTAAATGCTAATACAGCACCACATTGAGGTAAATCTATGGCAACATGTGCAATGCATTGGAGATTGCCTTCAACCTAGGCTCATGAAAAGTGCAGATTTTCTTTGTTCTAAAGAAAATCATAAACCTGCAAAGCTCAGGCGCCAAGTTTGGAACCATGTAAAATTAAAGGAATGGTAGTTACATGGCACAGTGTGGAACACAAAAGGTTACCTAGAGCTAACTGGTTTGTGTTTTTTTGTAGTTATTAACGTCTACCTGCTGATGCCAAACTTCAACATGTAGGGTCTTCCATTGTTTCTGTCTTTAAGTTGTGTGGAGGGCTTGTGAAGATCTATCTCACTTTCTTTTCTCATATACTAATGCTATGAACATTTAGCAATGCATCTATTCATGGTTTGGAGTTGATAAATTCCATACCTCAGACTTTTTCTCTGTCTGGAACTGGAGGTGGAGGAAGAGGTTCTCATGTTAAGAATTCGGATGGTGTTGGCTTGCCTGCTTCAATATCATAATCTGGATGCTATGGTGTTTCAGAAATCAGGTGGTGCATAAAGAGGTGGTTAAGCTAGCTGAGATTGCTAAGAGGGAAGTCTGACACTCATGTTGTGAGGTATTCTATAAACAAGAATGAGGACAATATGTAAAACAGGCTATAAATATCTAGCTGCAAACCTTATTTTTCAGCCATTTTTGGCATTGTCAGAGTAAAGATGAGTGGGGGCGGGAAGTGGCCACATTGTGTTGCAAATGTTTATAAAGTGGCTGGTTTACTATGGTCTAATGCCTCCCCAATCAGGAAAACCAGGTTGGTGGTACAAAGGTTTCTCTTCTCAAACATGATCAGAATTATGGACTCTGTTCTTGTAGAGAGGATTCCTAAAGACTGTCATGTTACTCTAATCACAAACTGTCATGCTCTTAGTTCTCGTGTCAAGGAACTAAGAGAGTGACTCTGGTTCTTTGGTAGTCTCAATAGTGAGAAGGTATTCCGTGGTTAAAGATCACTTCTCTTTGGAGGCTATCTCCTTTGGAAACTCCTTTGTCGTTGACAAAATCAAAAAAACAAAAAACAAAAGAAAAGCCAACATTAATGATACTGAAGGTCGCTGATTCATGTCAGACAAATCTTGAAAAGTGCTGACCCTGACCATGGAAAGTTTGCTGAGTGAGCAAGAGAGTGTTGAGGCTAAGTTAGAGGCCAGTTCTTAATTGTGTTTTTTATGTTGATTTTTTTTTTATATTATTTTTCATCATTAATGGAAGGAGAAACCCAGCCCGATTGCATCTGAACGGTTCCTCGTCAAGGAAAGTGTAGCATTTCGGGCCCCCATTGAAGGGAGAAGGTATACATCATAGGGTTGGGGCCCCCATGCATTTTTGTGGTCTACGTTATTTTAGCAATACAGACAAAAGTGGTAAGAACAATATTTTTTTGAATATTACCGTTTTCAAGAATGAAGAGCCTCAATGGATAGTTGAAGGAAGAAGGTTGACAAATTAACATACTCCTTAGGAAAATAAGGTTCCTAGTGATAAATATAATTATAAATTCAGATAAATATATAATAAATATATATTAAATAAACATATATATATATATATATAATCATTTCAATCTTATGGATGTTGGACGACTAATAGATTTAAAATATGTCACTGATAAACCCATGAACCATTAAAAAAATTGCCTTAAATAGGCACTATTTGATACACTGTTGCTAATACAGCTGCATGCTTTAGCGACCGTTCTTTATTTTTAGTAATAAGACAAGATCTAGGAAATGACAAATTTGAATATGTGTGTGTGTGTGGATTCAAATTTGATGGATGCTAGATATTGTCATATAGCCCAAAATAAAACATTATTTGATAAAATATAAACACTGCAGGGGTATTAGCAACGGTTTATGGTTTGTGGTAGTGTGTTTTTATAATAGTTTATCATGATTTCAACAACAGTTTTTGGTGCTTTCAACCATAGACTTTTAACTTTTTAATTACCTAAAAACACTGGGCATTCAACATGCTATAATTCTCCCATATAAAAGTACTAGTAATATCTTAAGTAGTTTTAATTTTTATAGGTGAAGACTAAGTAGCACCACTGTATGGCATCTAATGATAATTTAATTAGATTACTATAAACTCATGCACAAAATGACTTTTATCATATCTAAAGGGTGCAAAAGATTCCATGTTCGGTTTTAAGCTAGGCCTCTTTCAAATGCATCACCCAAAAATATTAATTAGCTGACAAGAAAGTTCTCAATGATGGGAAACCTCTCACACACACGAGATCAGTGGGAACTTCGTAGCAAACGTCCTGTATATATGCTGCCAAAACACTATGACTGACTCTAAGGGTACGCACTGGGCCAGGCACCAGATGGACAAATGGGACCAGTTGACCTACTTGCCAGATAAAAAAACACGCTGGGATAGCTTGCCTGGGTCGGGTATTGGGGGCTCGACTTGGCCCAAATACATACCTTTATACTTCTTCTTCCCACATTCTTTGGCATGATGCCAGCATTCGACTCCCATACAAACTCTTGACATATTCCCAATTATTTCCAAAAATAAAAAAATGAAAAGTGAAGAGTTTCAAATAAGGATAGATATCAGGTTGAGTACAAGATAAACATGAAGTTGATGGCCAGGCCCTGGCCAAATAACTAAACAGAACAGGCTTGGACTGCCAATAAAGGCTTTGGGTCAGCCTAAGCACGGCATTGTCAAGCCTTGGACCTAACCCTTTGACGTCCCCAGGTTGGGTTAAACTGCAGATGCCCTCTTTGACCAACTCCAATGATGTCAATGATCGATTCCTCAACAATGCTGGACTGTAGATCGTTTGTGTGGGCCCACAGTTTGAGAGTGAGATCAAGATGGGAGCTACTTTCTCAATATTGTGGAAATTTCTCTCAATGAAATGTAAAACCAAGTGCAAACTTAAAGGAAGCCGTAAGCACATCTGCGTCTTTTAAAATGGGCGATTGGCGATGAATTGCCTAAATCATGCTTCATTGCGAATCACTTGAATAAAGACTGGCTGATTGCCTCAAGGCACATAGGGCAACTGGCTGCAAGGCAGTTCATATCCAAGGAATTCAAGGTTTGAATCTTGTGGCCGCTGTCACATTCTAATGTGTTATTTCTCTTGTCTGCAATCCATGGCAAGAACAACATTCGAGTTGAACGATGTACAGTACGTCCACCTTGGTGGTTTTATGAAGAAGATAGTTTCTTCTAAGTAAACATGAATAAATAAATATATTAGCCGATTTGTATAACACTTTGGATCAACCCAAGCCAAGCCCCTACAATTCAAATCGGCTGATTCCAACCAACTTTTACAAGAGAAAAATAGAATGTGAGAGTATGAAGAATTAAAGTACCATTAAGTTGGATTGATAGGTATCACAATAGGCAACTCCTATTTATCAAGAATGATGCAGGAACATGTGGGCTTGTCTGGGCAATTGCCCACACGGGCACACAAAAATTACGAGTTTACTTACTAAAGCTCCCTAGCTATTTTTCTGATTAGCATATGGCATCTCTCGTTTAGACTGGAAAATAAACGAAGGTCAACATACTTTAAACATGTTTCAGGGTAATTAAAATGGTGATTAACAATGGATTGGTGTCGATAAAAAACATCGCAAAAGATGCATTTGCAACGATCAATTGCTTGACCATGGTTTTCAATTATGGAATCCAACTTTTATGGCAATTTTTAACAATACAAAATAACCATCCGAGGATAGAAATAGCTGCGTAATTTCAACACACACACACACACTCATATATATATATATATATATTCCCACTAACATTGCTTTGTTTGATGCTTCTAGTATGTTTTCTATATGGGAAGATACCTAATCCAACAAATAACAAACATTATCTAAGTCTACAGATGACCTTGCTCAATTATATGTGTAAACTAGTCATGATTGATTATTTATTTTCTGACAATGAAATAAGTACATTTTATTTAGGATTTACCATCACAGAGGCTGATTCTGTTGAATTTCAATGAACCGGCAACTGTGGGACGCCTGAATGCTAGTTGGGTCTGGCTCATGGCAAACATTGGCCAAAGAGACACTGGATTTATGAGTCATTTTACCCAAATCATGAAAATGTTTAATTGATAAGATATTTTTTCTGGTCTTATTAAGAAAGAAAATGATGGCTATTAATTGCCAGACCCTTTAAGATTTTATCATCTAGCTAGCCCTAGTCCAGCTTCATCCACATTTTCTTGTCATTTTGTGCCTTCCCATCGTGCAAATCAAAATAAAGTTCTTAATTAAATGTTAGAATTAATCATCGTTAAAAATAATTTCTATTTGAACTACAACTTGGATTTCTTTTACCCCTTGCATCTTCAATTTCTTGCCTTCTGCACCAAATTTCCTCCTTCACCCCATGAGACTCAGTCAATTCTTCACATGGAACAACCTCCCAGATAGTAGCAGCTTTATTTCCCTGCTCAATTTTTGCCAGCACCCTAGGCAACTGATCTTGAGGCTCTTAATTCTGTTGAACAAATTTGGCCACCTGGTCCTTGTTCAATCTCATAAGACAATACTTGAAACTCTAAGAAACTTAATTTGAAGAAAGAAAAAATATTGTAAAAGCGGTATTGTATCACTTATCGATCGGGCTAACCTATACATGTATGGCAATATTGTAAACATATTGTAAATTTATTTTTGTAATGCATTCACAATTAAAAAATAAAAGATAGTGATCAATTCTGATAAAACCAAGAAAAAAGTTTCCTCTATAGAACAACTCATCACAATATTACACATATAATAAAAATTCACAAATCTTCATCTAAAGACATAATAATGATAAGATATGATAAACATGATAAAATTTGAGGTCTTAAAGACTTTTACAATAAACTTTTTACTGTTTTTACATCATATTATCAAACATTTATAATATGCAACCTATCTTTTAATCTTCTTCATCTTCATTATAATATTCAAACTCATTTTGCTTCATTGTCATCACCCCCTTCAAGTGGAATGTCCTCACCAGCATATGCAGGCTACCCTTATTCAATGTTCAAAAGGCGTAGAGTCCAAATTCCTCAGATGATCGCCGCTGCTCAGAGAATCATTGTCAAAATTCAAAAGAAATTGCAAATTCCAAATAATGGCTACAAATGGTGCTAGAGTAACTCTCAAAAAGCATGTTCCTTTCTCCCAGCAGCCACAATTCACTTCAAGGCTTTCAAGATAGTCAAACAAATTGAAATATTCATCTCCAAAATATTTTTATCGCATGATGAGTGACAAATACAGGCACCGTGTGGTGAAACATGAAGAGGTAATCTGTAACTCAAGGTGGTCTCCAGTGGCAGAGTTACATTGTAGCTGGTGTGGGCAATTACCCTCACCAGCCTACAAATTTTGCCGTATTTACATATGCAACATAATTGACTTTTATTGTTTCTTTTACATGTGAGTGACCCTTCAAGTTTAAAACTAAACAGAGTGCCCCTCAATCAGAAATTTCTAGCTCTGCCATTGGTGGTCTCACTATATATTAGTTCCACTCGCATGAAGAACTGGACATCACTTGTTAAACGATAGCATGACATTTTCAATTTGCGATCAAAATTGGAAATGATTGATGAGATGCAAGTATGAATGGCAAGAAATAATTTATGGAGACCATTATTATATCTTATCAAGTTATCTAAGGATGCCTATTAATATGAAGCAAGAAATAAATGGATTTCTTGAATGAAGGCCTTCACACATGTTAATGGTTGCATAGATAAACCCTGAGGTCATAAACATATTTGGTTTGCTTGGCCTTTTGCATTCGTAAGTCCTCTACTGCTAAAGTTTATCTTTCATTGATGATTTTAAGGTGATAAATTACTTAAAATTTATATAAGGAAAATAAACATATATATATATATATATATATATATATATATATAAACATTATGTTACATATAAAATAGGTTCTTAAAGATTGACATGTCCCCCTTCGAATCCAGCCGTATAACTGAATCAAAAATATTTTACTTGCATAATAAGTTCTAGAGTCTTTGGGGTATTTTTGTAAACCAACTTAAATTATTTCTTTCCTTTTCTTTATGTAGTCCAAACAAACATAGTTTGAACAATTCTTTTTCTTTCCATTCAAACAAGCTTTTATAACAATTTGTTTCATTCTATTTTCTTTCTTCTCCTTTTCTTCCCAAATCCTTTCTTTCCCTTTCCATTCTTTTCCTTTTCTTTCCTTTATGTAGTCCTCTACTGGTGTACACTTATAGCTCCTTGTATCTTGAGAATCAGAACAATCACAGTGTTGTTAAACTTCTTCACCATTCATCTTATTCCCAAGAAAACTTCAACCATCTTGATTTTGTAATGACTGGTTACTCCTCGGTACTGTTGAAAAAGGGACCTGAAGGATCCACTATGTCCTGAAGCACTCTTTGCTTTCAAACTAAAGTTGCATACTTCTCTTCTTTTGCTAAAACAGATCTTAGGATTTGTTGGACTCATCTCTCTCTTCCACTCGCCACCACAGACTTCTACTTAAAATAAGAACAAAACATGTAATTCCCATCTCTCACACACTCTCTCTCTCTCGCTCTCTTCATGCAAGAGAAATCAAAGGGCATGGAGCTGTTACTTTCTTTCTTTCTTCCACCACACTTTCACTTTCAGTGGTAGACAAGTAAAAAAAGAGAGGAATGACCCTGTTGAATAGAAACCATTAATTTACATGATATGACATCGTTGATATTAAAGTTCCTGTCTTGGTGGGAAAGACGCAGACTTAGAGGTGGAATAGAAAGGCTCGAATCAAAATACTTATGTGAAGTTGGTAGATTGTGCTTCCCATGGCAATATGGTGGCTATCAAAGACAGGAATTATGAATACCATGGCAACATGAAAAATCCAAATCTGTTACATCAGAAGCAATTGACTGTCTAATTTCTATGATTCAACTTATGCTAAATATGAATCTTCAATAGAAGAACAAGTTTCCGCAACTTTTTGTCCTTTTTTATGAAGGAAGTCTCTCACGTATATCACCGACTTCAACACAAAGCAGCATCACCAGAAAAGCATATAGAAAACACATATGCTAATGAAACCACATCTGAAAGACACCTTGATCGACCAGCTTCCCTTCCCTATTTTAAAGCTATTCACAGTACCTACACCACGGTCGTCATGAATGTTCATGGTTGCCGATCGTCACTAGTTAATGCCGGAAGGAATTCCATCTTTCTGTTTGCTCTCTCTCCTCCCCCTCTCTCTCTCCCCCTCTCTCTAGACGTGCATAAGAACTCAAAATGCGTGGAGCTGTCACTTTATTTCTTTCTTCGACCACACTTCACTTTTAGTGGTCGAGAAGTCAAAAAAGAGGGGAACAACCCTGTTGAATAGAAACAAATAATTTACATTGATAAGACTTTTCTCAATATTTTTTGTTATAAAAGAGACAGCACTGTCATTGAAAATTATATATATATATATATATATATATATATATATATAATGTGAAGCATAGACTCTCCATCCAACATGCACCAAACTCTACAAGTTAGTGATGTACTCCTTATTTTGGTAATTGATTATAACCTTGCTTAGCTTATCTTGCAATCAAGTTGAGGAGTTACCATGTTCTAAGTTTAAAATATATAGTTTTCCAGTACCTAACAAAAATTCTTGTATAATAATGTAATTGCTCTGCATGAACTTGCAGCAGCCACTGCTTGTGAAATCAAATAGGTTTTTTGCGTTCGAAAACTGTCGAGGGAGCCCCTCATTCTATTCATGAGAGATCAAATAGGTAATTAAATATACAAATCACAGAAATTAATCCACTTTCTATGTCACAATTTATAGACACCAAGATTGGAACATTTTGCCAGGGGACTTACAGTGGCTGGTGACATTAGCTAGTGATGTAACAAGTGGCGTTTGAATATTATTGTGTTGAAGAATTCCAATCACCATTTGATCAATAAGAGAGACATCTTAACGTATTCCTTAGGTAACCACAATAAGCGGTGAACATGCTGTAAGAAGGGAAGTCTAGAAGAGAAGTGTGGGTTGCTGTGCACCATTGCCCCACATCAGTATTGTTGCGATGATGCTGGAGCTAGTTGCTGTCACATCATAGTCCCCACATCAAACCCAGGTCGGTCACTCACCCACTAAAGAAGGGGTTGAGATCACAAGTTGGCGGGCTAGTGTGAAATTATTCATGTCATGAGGAATCAATTTTTTAAAAGATCATAGTTATTTTGCTTTGCTGGGCCATCCTACATCCTTTGATGGGATATTCATATGATCCATATATTTTACAATGTTGACTGGAAAATAAACGAATGTCATCATACTTTAAACATGTTTAAGGGTAATTAAAATGGGTGATTAACAATCGATTGGAGCGATCATTTCTGAATATTCAAGTGATTCAAAGATGAACCTCCACGGCTGGATGGTTATTTGTTTTCTTGTTGTCGATAAAAAACATCGCAAAAGATGCATTTGCAACGATCAATTGCTTGACCATGGTTTTCAATTATGGAATCCAACTTTTATGGCAGTTTTGAACAATACAAAATAACCATCCGAGCACAGAAATAGCTGCCTAATTTCAACACACACACACACACAGTCATATATATAAATAAATATATATATATATATTCCCACTAGCATTGATTTGTTTGATGCTTCTAGTATGTTTTCTATCTGAGAAGATGCCTAACCCAACAAATAACAAACATTATCTAAGTCTACAGATGACCTTGCTCAATTATATGTCTAAACTAGTCATGATTCATTATTTATTTCTGACAATGAAATAAGTACATTTTATTTCAGGTTTACCATCACAGAGGCTGATTATGTTGAATTTCAATGAACCTGCAACTGTGGTACACCTGATACAGAATTGGCTCTAGGGATGAAATACCCCTCTTGTTGAGCGGTAGGATGAAATACCCATCTTGCTCACCCACCACAAGGGAAGATCTCTATACAGTGTATTTATTTTTTAAATTGGTACAGTCTTAACACAAAAAATATGGTCAATTGAATGCTAGTTGGGTCTGGCTCATGGCAAACATTGACCAAAGAAACACTGGATTTATGAGTCATTTGACCCAAATAATGAAAATGTTTAATTGATAACATATTTTTTCTGGTCTTATTAAGAAAGAAAATGATGGCTATTAATTACCAGACTCTTCAAGATTTTATCATCTAGCTAGCCCTAGTCCAGCTTCATCCACATTTTCTTGTCATTTTGTGCCTTCCAAGTGTGCAAATCAAAATAAAGTTCTTTCTTTCTATTCAAACAACTTAAATTATTTCTTTCTTTTCCTTTATGTAGTTTAAACAAACGTAGTTTGAACAATTCTTTTTCTTTCTATTCAAACAAGCTTTTATAACAATTTGTTTCATTCTATTTTCTTTCCTCTCCTTTTCTTCCCAAATCCTTTCTTTCCCTTTCCATTCTTTTCCTTTTATACTAATTTCTCTCCATCCAAACAGGTGCTATAATAGGTCAATGAAAAATTTATTTCACAATTGGGATTGTGTTGCCTAAAGCCTCTCTAAGAGCCAGCACGTTTGAAATGACCTTATACAAGAAGTTACTTGGGGAAATAGGTTGCCGCTGGTGTACACTTGTAGCTCCTTCTATCTTGAGATTCAGACAATCAGAGCGTTGTTAAACTTCTTCACCATTCATTTTATTCCCAAGAAAACTTCAACCATCTTGATTATGTAATGACTGGTTACTCCTCAGTACTGTTGAAAAAGGGACCTGATGGATCCACTACGTCCTGAAGCGCTCTCCGCTTTCAAACTAAAGTTGCATACTTCAGTTCTTTTGCTAAAACAGATCTTAGGATTTGTCGGGCTCATCTCTCTTTTCCACTCGCCAGCACAGACTACTATTTAAAATAAGAACAAAACATGTAATTCCCGTCTCTCGCTCTCTCTCTCTCTCTCTCTTGCTCTCTTCATGCAAGAGAAGTCAAAGGGCATGGAGCTGTTACTATGTTTCTTTCTTCCACCACACTTTCACTTTCAGTGGTAGACAAGTAAAAAAAGAGAGGAATGTACCCGTTGAATAGAAACCATTTATTTACATCATAAGACATTGTTGATAGTAAAGTTCCTGTCTTGGTTGGAAAGATGCAGACTTAGAGGTGGAATAGAAAGGCTCGAATCAAAATACTTATGTGAAGTTGGTAGATTGTGCTTCCCATGGCTATATGGTGGGTATCAAAGACAGGAATTATGAATACCATGGCAACAAGAAAAATGCAAACCTGTTACATCAGAAGCAATTGACAGTCTAATTTATATGATTCTACATGTGCTAATTATGGCTCTTCAAGCAGAAGAACAAGTTTCTGCAACTTTTCATCCTTTTTTATGAAGGAAGTCTCTCACGTATATCACCGACTTCAACACAAAGCAGCATCACCACAAAAGCATATAGAAAACACATTTCCTAATTGAACCACATCTGAAAGACACCCTGCCATGATCGACCAGCTTCCCTTCCCTATTTTAAAGCTATTCACAGTACCTACACCACAGTCCCCATGAATCTTCATGGTTGTCGATCGTCACTAGCTAATGCCGGAAGGAATTCCATCTTTCTGTTTGCTCCCTCTCTCCCTCTCTCTAGACATTCATAAGAACTCAAAACACGTGGAGCTGTCACTTTAGTTCTTTCTTCCACCACACTTCACTTTTACTGGTGGAGAAGTCAAAAAAGAGGGGAACCACCCTGTTGAATAGAAACAAATAATTTACATTGGTAAGACTTTCTCAATATTTTTTGTTATAAAAGAGATAGCACTGTCATTGAAAATTATATATATATATATATATATTATGCGTGTGTGTATATAACTAATAATAGATAATGAAAATACATATCACTTTTTTCTCTTTATTTTTCTTCTAACTATCTATCAAGTTAGATCGGACAACCCTGATTAGAAGGCTTAATAACTCTAAAAAGTCTGTTCACCATTCAATATATATATATATATATATATATATATGTATATGTATATATATATATGTATATGTATATATATATATACACACACATACACACCCTACTTGGATCATAAACAAAACCAACAGACCTCTTACATTATATATATACACACACACACACACTACCTCGATCACAAACAAAAACCAACAGACCTCTTATATTTGTGTTAAAAAGTGTTCTGAACAAAATATGAATTTCCTAATGTCTTCATCATAAACACTAATTTAATCTAAACAATGTTTAAGTTCAAATTACTTTTATAAAAAAAGTATTTTTTCTACTTCTAAAATTTTGATGTTATAAGTGCCATTCCTTTTCTAATTATTATGGTATATTAACAAAATAAAAAATAACTAACTTAATGTATGTTTATCACCAAATATATTTTAAAATAGTGCTAAATTATAAAGAAAATGAATTTTAATAGGCCCGGCTTCTGTCCCTTACCTAAGTGGTATTTATTTATATATATATATATATGCACATGCACACACATGAGAGAGAGAGAGAGGAGAGAGTTTGTATTAAATGAAACTAAAAACGTCCAAAGAGTAATGATGCCACAGTACAACTTAAAAAAAAGGACGAAACAAAAGAAAATAGAAGCAGCAGAGAAGAAGAGAGGAACCAATCTGACAGCTAGAAATCCTTCAGGATAGCTAAAAGCTCCATTCTTAGGGTTTGCAATAAGTGGTGGAAAATGAAACGAGCTTTAGGATAGAAGACTTAATTGGGAATGATCCAAATCTTCCACCAGAAAATACAAAACCATGTATGCCAACTTCAAATACAGATGGCACATGGATCAACAACTTCAGTTTAAAGGAATTAGACATTTTCCTCTTGTTGACAAATCTAGCACAGCTCTATGTTACAGAAATTTCCTAATAGCCATCGGTTAGCAAACTAACCAAAATATCTTGATTGCCAAGTTATTTTCTCCAGAAACCCCAAAGGAGGATTTGGTGATGGATACGAAAGAGATACATGGGCTCTACTACATCAACTAAATCGAAGACAAACAAGGCCACCACCAACAACAATCAAATTCTCTCGGGCCAACTAAATTGAAGACAAGCAAGCCAGGAGAAAGACAAAGAATGTATTGTTGTTTCTTTGCTGTTCTTAATTTGTACTTTGGTGTCTTCTTGTCATCTATTTTACATTTTTTTTTTCATTTTACATGTGAAAATTGGATTGAATCAACCTATTTCAAGATTTTATCATCCAGATAGCACTAGCTTTGATAGTCATACATGAAAAGACCTCAATACTTGGTCCGTTTCTTGTGAAGTTACATCTTGTTTTGCATGTCTCCATTTATTTTGTAGCTCTAAAACAATTAATGACGTCGACTTTTCTCTATATGCCACAGCTTTCTTAAACTCCAAATCTGTCAACCCTAAAAGGTCGCTGCTCTTCCCTATCAAGCTGTAGCTGGATGTCCCCAGCACAGGTTTTCCATGAGTTCTCAAATACAACAACCTAGCAACGTCTTCTAGGTGATTGTCACCTTGAATCCATCAAAAGATGCATTTGCAACGATCAGTTGCTTGACCATGGTTTTAAATAATGAATACAACTTTTACAGCAGTTTTTAATGATACAAAATAACCATTCGAGCACAAAAATAGCTGTCTGATTTCAATATACACGCATATATATATATATATATATATATATATATATATGCTGCACACCTTAATTAGGTCGTCATGCCACACACCTTAATTAGGTCAATGATGCAACACTCAGATTTTTTGAGGTGTTCTTCTAGGGATGCACAGAGACCTCCTGCAGGTGTGCACCTCTAACAACACTGGTTTAGGCTACTTGTCAAAGAAAGGAAAATCTGACAGAAGAATATTCCATGCATGACTCTTTCACAGTCCACATCTTCCGTTAGTCTTTCCACCTTAAGAGCTGTTTCAGAATAAAAAAAAGAAATCAGGCCAAATCAGAGAGAGCGAGAGAGAGAGAGAAATAGGGTGATGACAGTTGCTCATGATGAGTGCAATGAGTGGAGAGCGTTCAGCTGAGTTCGGGTGGACATGGGCCAACACGAACAGATTTGTGTCAATAAAACAGTCATAGCAAAAAAGAGAGTGTCCCGTCCAAGATGGTACTCTATATAGAGAAGATATATCTTGTAAGAAAAAGATGACTAAGAAGATTGATTATATATATACATATATATATATATATTCTGTAGAGGAGTGGCTTCAACCTGAGTCATCTGGGATGAAGAAAGCATTCCAAGTCATCGCTCTTGAGTAATTAACGTATCATATAATTCAGACCATGAAGGCAGATCTTTGAATACAGTAACCGTGGTAATAAAAGATTCATATTCAGAATTCAGTCCATTCAAGGTATAGAGAACAAGGTCTGTATCTGAGACAAAGTGCTGCACTCTGTTAAGAGAATCATGTAAGAAACTAATATGTTGAAGGTATTCAGTCATAGACATTCCTCCCTTTTTTATGTTTTGTAATTCTCTTTTCAGCTGAACAATACAAAGATTATTTTGTGAGGCATACTGTTTTTCAAGGATGCGCCAAGCATCTATAGCCGTGCCAACATGAACCAGTTGTGACATGACTGGTTGAGTCACAGTGACTTTGATCCAACTTAGTGCAAGTTGGTCTTCACGATACCATAAATCATAAGCAGTATTTTCTTGTGTGTGTGGTTCATCAAGAAATTCAGGTGGAGCAGAAAATTTTCCATTAACATACTTGATCAAATTTTGACTTTTCATAACACTTTCAATTTGAGAACGCTAGAGAAGATAATTTGATCGATCAAGATTGACTGAAATTTCTCCCTCATTCAATCAACAGTCGACGAGCACAGTCAATACGATTTGAGTCTGATAAACAAAAAAGGTGACTGAGGAGGCGGATCGGGCAACTGAAGGGGCAGATAGGCCTCAGTGGCACTCCCTTGTTAGCATGCTCCTCGGTGAACATGTGAACACAAAAGGAAACAGTGCACCCCTTGGTGAATGCTGTAAACAGCGTGACCTTCCCTTGTTGAGAGACAGAAAAAGAAGTCAACAGCATGCTCCTCGGTGAAGGCTGGAAAGAGCATGGCCTTCCTTAGACAAAAAAGGAGGCATGCGCCTCGGTGAAGGCAGGAAACAACACACTCCAAAAGGAAGGCATGTGCCTCGAAGAAGGCAGGAAACAATACACTCTGTGCCACACCCTTGTTCAAACACTAAAAGGAGAAGCACCCTCCTTGGTGAAGGCCTTGGTGGCTTTCACTTGCTCACCACAAAAAAAAAGAGCATGAAACCGCACGCTCCTCTGTGGTTTCCCTTGTTACGCAAAAACTGTGGATGTAGGAAGAGGAACAGGAGACGCAACAGGGGACACAACAGAGAGAGGCTGGAAAATGATGGTGCCAGCATCAAACAATGATCGTGCACCAGACAGGTGAAGCGTGGCTCTAGAAAGATGCAAAATATGGAAGACCACGGTGAAAGCAGTTGCAGGCTTTGATACCAAGTTGAAAGAAAAGTTGAACACACAGGTGTAACGAGGTTCAGCTAAAATCAGCCTACATCCACAAAAAGACTCTCTCTTCTATTCTATAACCACACAGAGAGAGTACAGATATTTATAGTCACTTTATACAATTTAGATCCTTGATTTTAGGATCATGATTTACATGACAGATTTGGGAGAATTATAGGAGAAGATAGGGGAAATTATTTCTTTCTCATTTAGAGAAGATTGGTCAGTTTTGGATAGCTCTTGAGTTTTGGAAACCGTACCCTGTCCATTGTAACTGATCCTGATCGTATGCGTTCCATATATCTTATCATTGTTAACAAATCTAGCACAGCTCTATGTTACAGAAATTTCTGAACATTTTCTATAAGAAGAAGGTCATTCTGCTGGTCCACAAACACCGGAAGAGGCTTGGTGATGGTTATGAGAGAGATGGGCTCTATCTACTACGTTAACTTGAACACAAGCAAGGCACTTCCAGCTGACAAGAAGAATGAAGAATCACTCCTATAGCACTATAGGTTGGGATATTTGTCTGATCTAATTCTCAAAACTGTGTTTCTTAAGCTCGTCTACAATTTTTCAGTATGTGAGACATGCAATTATGCAAAGATGACTGGACAATCATTTCCTGAATCTGAAATAAAAAGCCAACATTGCTTCAACTTGGTTCAGGCTGATGTATGGGGCCTGACTCCTGCTGTTTCCAACTTTATTTTCAGATACTTTCTCCTGTTAAAAGATGACAAATCATGGATGAGTTGGGTGTTCTTTCTCAAGAAAAAAGGATGAAGTCTTTTTTATTCGCAGGCATTGTATGGCGACTAGCAATATCTTATATTAACAAAAGTCACGCACTGGGTGAATTTTATCCAATCTTAAGACTGTGAAAGGTTCCAGATTGGGTTGAGAAGGACTTGGTTTCACATGCAAGTCCCACAAATATTATTAACCGACAAATTTTTGGTGGTGGCAAACCCTCTGCTAGGTTAAAAGAATCAAAACTTAGCGGAACAATCTTGACATCAGGGCTGGGGCTTGTTCTCTCTATATGTTTGAAGTTGAACTCTTGTCCTCAGAAGAGGGGTCGACCTTTTGGTTGCTGTTAGCTCATTGCCATCTAGACATCCTTTGTCTTTCTCACTCCTCTTTTTTGCTTCTATTGTCATTTCTTTACTGTTCTAATTTAATTTGTAATTTGGTGCTTTCTTGTCATCTATTTTATAATTTTTTTTTCCATTTTATCTGTGAAAATTGGTTCAGATCAACCTATTTGAATCGTACCAGTTTGTTACCGGTCCGATATTTGATCAAATTATAATTGGCATGCAGAGTTCTATATTTTTTAAGTAACCTTATTCCTAGTCTCATGAGTTCTTTTCAGTGATGCCTGGGCCTCCCTTTTACACCCTACTCATGTCCAATGATATTGGATCGTGTAGGTCGGTGCAGGGTTGGAGTATTTTTGATTTTTTTTGTAAAGAAGTGTATATTTTGGAATATTTGCTTTTTCATAAACCCTTTTTGTCCTTTTAAAAGTCTTTTCTTTTTTTACTTAGACATGTTATTTTGGTTATTAAGCACCAATATGCATAATTTTTCATGCATAAGACCATATAAGACACTAATTTTGATCCGGCTTTCCTTAATGGCCATGCCCATGTGAGTAGAGTCAAATGTCCATCAACTGGCATACATAGTGCTTCCAAGTTCCATCCTTGCACTAGTATAGCACATTGCTCTCGATCCGACCAGGTCGACTCGAAACTGAAAGCATGTCATCGTCTTTAAGAAAAGTCATTCCTGGGATTCAAAGAAAAGTCGGCCGAATTTTTCTCACTTAACTGGCCCTTGCATCTAATTAAGACAACCGATACAATTAATTTCTGGCAACTAAAACTTACAAGTAGAACATATGTTCATATATATATATATATATAAATATATATATATATATATATAAAGGAATTGAAATCAGCGATTTTTTTGTTTTGTGTGGATAAAAACCATCACAGTGCATTTGCATTGATCAGTTGTTTGAGCATGGTCTTTTGAAAGCAGTTTTTAATTGTACAAAATAACAAAATAACCACTCTACTGCACAAGTAGCTGCCTGAAATGTATGAAGTTATTAACATGAGCATAACGAAAGTTTGTGCGGCACCAGCCATCATGTAGCTCCACCACGGGGCTTACAATCACACAAGATGATTCGTTGAATTTGAATGAACCTGCAATTGTGGGTGACCTTATACAGAATAGGCTCTGTCACTAGGGAAGATCTCCATATATTAATTTTAATTGGTTCTGTCATAACCAAAATACAAGGTCGGCCGAATGCTGTTGGGCCCAGCTATCATTAATTACCAAATAAGCACTTTATTAATTTGTCAGTCATTTGACCCAAATAATGCCAATGTTTAATTGATACCATATTTTTTTCGTTTAAGATTTAGAAAAAGAATTATATCAATTAATTATCAGACATTTCATGATTTTGTTGTCTAGCTACCTCTAGCTTTGATAGTCATAGCACCAACTTCATCCACATTTTCTTCTCCCAGGCCCTGCAAATTAATCATCATCAAAAACATTTTCATAAAATTAGATCAAACTGATAGATATAAATTTCAAAAAAATGACAAAGTATATTATTTTGCAAACATGTACGATGGTTATTATAATGTACTGCTGAAGTTTAAAAAAACAAAATCATTGTCAATAGAATATTGATAAAAAAAAACATATAAAGACAAAGAAAATAGTGTGTGGGCACCCCGATCGTCAGGAAGGGGATGTTCAAGTAATATTGACAAAGTTACTCTTTGATGTAGATTCATTACTTATTCTTTCTACTAAAAGGGACGGCAGCCTAACTCCAGCAGAGTTTGCATCGAAAGTTACAAAGAAAATTGTGGTGGTGTACTTATATCCGGATGGTTGAGAGATTGATTCGATCCTCCATTGTACTTTAAGTTGTGTTTGATCCTCCACAGCAATAAAGACAAGCTATTGGAAATGCCTTTTGTCGTTGCAAATAAGTTTATTGCCAACTCGCAAATGACCAATACTCGTCCTTGCCATTTGCAGTGTTGCCAAAAATGTTTCGCTAGCCTCAGATCACCTGCCGCCATTTTAGAAGTGCATGGACTGTCATTCCCAGATTTTATCCAATGACGTGCCCGTGTTGAGAAAACTTGACAAATCAATATAAATTTGAAAATTTACATGGATAACGACAGATTCAGATTAGACATCCCTATCAAGTCTGAATTAAGAATGCATTTATAAAAGAAAGAATTGTTAAAATTTACTTGTTTCCACCATTCCTCCCATTCTACTTCAAACTTCCCAGCCATGGAAAAATGATGTATTTGATGTAATCCAAGCATGGGTTACCTTCAACAATATTGGGCGGGCAGTAAGCTTCTTGATTTCCACATCAACTTCTGCCTACAAGATCGAAGATCAAAGAATAGATCAGTTTTCAGCACAAAGAAACTAACCAGCCTCAATCAATAGCACAACTTCTACAAGAGGAAGAAACTAATCTAGCATGCACCTTAGAAAGGACAAGCTTCTACGAATCAATCATGCTCATCGAGTCTAGATCTTGATTAACTCTCCGCTCCTTGCTGACATCCACATCTGCAGTGCCTGATTGGACCATAACTAGTTCAGATCTGATGAGATGACTTGGATGTTCTCTAGAAGAGAAATTAACTCATGATCAACTAAGTCAAAACCAGCTTCATGCCATCAAGGGAAAATGTAAGTTCCTACTAAAATTGAATTATACTGATGAAACTACAAAGAAAAGTAGGAAATTCGGAAATTCAAACTGTTACAGTCTTAAGGTATTTTTAGCAAAGTAGTTTACAAATCAAATCATGAGAATATATATATATTGTTACATTAAAGAGAGGCAGCTCTTTGCCAATGCACCATGTCTCAAACAGCAACTATGTGTTTCAACTACTATACTTAGTAGCAAGTAGATTACACCTGTGACATGTAACTTGTTTCCAATAGCTATACATGTGCCATCAATCTTAAGAATTATATTTAAATTTCACCAATAATTCTACTTGTTGAGTGCATTGGCCACCTGTAACAACATTCTAGAAATAAAATCAGCAGTAACCCAATAGAAGATATACCAAGATAAGATCGAGAGAAAGGATTAAGTAGACCAAGTAAGGTTACTAAAAATAGCAAGAAGGCAATAGACAGTATAAAGGCTAAAGCCCAAAAGATCTTGGACGCTCCATGAACAGCAATTAGGGCACGGACATCAGCAAAGAGGAATTCTTACATCCATACCCATGCTACATAGTAATGAGACTGAATAATCATCTTACCCATGTGTTGTAGGAGGAAGACCTTGAAGTTGTTCAATATAAGGTGGCATATCAAAAAGTACAAAGTCATAAAATTCTTAATAAATAAGTAGATTGTATTGATTTCCAAATAAATATATTCATGCATACACAGTATGTGGAATGGATCAAAGAAAGTAGGTCTTACAAAAGCTTTGAATGCTCGACAATGTGCAGCCATCTCATATAATCAATTTGCAAACCATATCCAAAACTTATACTAAAAAAATTAGTACAATTATCATACAAAAATATTGGCCATCATGGAAAAAATGAGAGAGAGAAGAGACCAAATATCAGTTTTGAAACCATATTGAATGGCTGAATATAGAACGTTAGAGAGAGTTATAAGATTACATAGGTTAGCCACAATCTACTGCACCCATTTTCAAAGACCAGAGGAATTAATCGACAAAAGAATATCCAAACAAAACGAGCAGAAGCTATGGTAAAATGCATGCTTGAAATGTAGAATGCTTTGTAGCTGCACCTACTAAAAACACTTGATATTCTCTTTGACTTAGCTATTAATTACAAGACACACTATTAGAAAAGTGACTCGTAAAAGATAGTAGAGACATTATCGAGGATGACCACCATAGCATATGCAAGATAGCATGTGTATAAAAATATGAATAAACATGCATTAAAATATAGATATAAATACGTAGATAAATAGCTATATGTAATACATAAATAAATAGAGAACTAATGTAAATATGTACGGCATTATCACTTCAAATAACATGTCACCTTTGAGTCTTTGATAACTCTGAAGAAACCAAATGTAAAATAAGGACTCGTGTGTAAAAAAAGTGTAGCAAATACCGCCAAACTACCTTATATGTATCCGCACTGCCCTTTCAAGATAATCTAAGATGCCCTCATTGCTCCTTGCAACACCACCTTTGAAGTCAAATAAAATAGAACATCAACCTCATATTTGAAAAGAATTAACATGGCATTATTATAAGACTTGTTAGTTTCACACAGAAAAAAAGCTCAAAATGATCAACTGTGGTTAGACTAAGAGAAAAGATAATGAAAGACATACAAAATGTGTCATTTCTAACATTCTAACTTTTAGATCCACAAGGGGGGGAGGGAGAGAGTTGAACCTGCAATAACCAGAAACACACAATTATGACCAAATAAAACCCTTACTTATAGGTGACAAAAGTCTAGAACTTTTGTTCCTATGATAATCAGTTCATTTCTATGTGTTGGGCTTTTTCATGGCTGGACCTTAGCCCTGTGTACATTAAGTTGGTGCAAAAGAAAGCAGTCTGTTGCCCAGATCATACTTGACACGCATGTTCTGCTGCGCAATATTCCCAAAGATGGGCATCTCTCCATCTTTAATGGCTAAGCAGGCGATTCCACTTCTAAATGTTCCAAAGATATTTGAAGGTGGCAGCTTCCAGTCTGCATTAGTGAAATGAAAGGTTATCATGGCTAAAAGAAGGGATAATAACATCAAGCTATTTCATGCTATGTTGAAGAAAATGTCCAAAAAAATGAACTCTTGCACATGAAGATGGATGATGGGGAGTTTTATGAGGACGATAAAATTCTTTCAGCATGTACTTCTTATTTTTAAAGATTTTTTGCCAGTGACAACTCAACAAAAATGATTATGGATGAGCTTGCTGTTGGCCACTGCATATTTATAAAAGGAAACTTAATGGACAAAAGTCCCATTTCAGATGAGGAAGTGTAATAGGCTGTTGTGGGAGCCAACCCCAATAGTGCACCAGGTCTGGATGGGTTTCCGAATTCGTTCTTTCAATAAAATTGGGACATGGTAAGGACTAATATCACGGTCGCAATTAGAGATTTTTTTTTAGAAAGGAAAGTTTGTTAAGAAACTAGGCAGAAATCATATAATCTTAATTCTTAAATTTGATTTAGAATTTGTTAAGCAACTAGTGTACTGAAATTTGTTTTCAGAATCATGGTTTCGAGAATGAAGAAGGTACTAAAGTGGGTCATTTCCAACATGCAAGGTTGTTTTTTGAAAGATAGAAACATCCATCAATCTCTCCTTCTTGTGCTTGAGATAGTATATGCAATGTCTAAGGGTCAACAAGCTTATGTTGAAGATAGACCTATCAAAAGCATATGACAGGGTCAATTGGACTTTCTTACAAGCTGCCATGTTGCATTTGGGATTTCATCCTATTTGGACTCAAAGAGTAATGACAGTAATGACAAATGCCTTTTCTGCTCTTGTGATTAATGACCATCAAGGTGAATACTTTGGATATTCTCAGGGTCCGCAAAAAAGATACCCTTTATCTTCATTTTTATTCCTCATTGTTATGAAAATATTTTCACGTACATTGCAAGCTGCAATGGAAAGAAGAATGATTGAAGTCCCGCATCTTGGAAGAGGCATAGAGGGAGTTTTTTCTACAATCTACGCTGATGACATCTTGATTTTCTTAAAAGCCTTCAAGAATGGCTTTCTTCATCTACAATTTTTTTTTCCTATTTGAACTCCATGCTGGAATGATGATTAACCTTCAAAAATCAGCATTCTTCTCTTTCAATATGGTCCAAATCAAGATTGCAAGTATTTGTAATCAGTTTGGCTAGAGCCTAGGACAGTTTCCTACTCGACATTTGGGTCACCCTCCCAAGCCAACGAATTTGAGAACGTTGATCTGATTCTTATTGTTTTAAAAATGCAAAGTAGACTAAGTTTATGAAAACGAATGCTACTTTCCTATGCAGGTAGGATCTGCTTGATCAAATCAGTATTAGAAGCACTTTGTATTTGCTGGATGTTGCTGTTCAAGTGCCCTCTTGGTGTCATTAAGAAAATAGAACAGATTATGTGCAGTTTTTTATAGGAACAGTCAGACGCAGGTAAGCCCCATTTAAATGCCTTGAATGTCTTGACTTTTCATAAATAGGAAGGTGGGATGAGTATTATAAAATTTAAAGTGGTCAATGAAGCTAACCTGTTGCTTCTAGGATGTACATTAATTTTTCACCAGGGCATATGGGACTCATTATGCATGAAGAAATATTTGAGTAGGAAAAGTCTTGGTATGTGGAAATGTTTCCCAATATTTCTTCTCTTGGTGGGGATCTAATCTGTTACTTGAAAGGTGATGAATGGAGAGCTTACGAAGTCCTGGGTAGACTGTGGGGGATGTTTTACTCAAGCAGATTCCATTGGATCTGTTTGGGGAGGCAGAACCTTTTCTTCGAAAGTCTGTTAACGAAATGCTAATACAGCGCCACATTGAGTGAAATCTATGGAGACATGTGCAATGCATTGGAGATTGCCTTCAACTTTGGCTCATGCAAAGTGCAGATTTTCTTTGTTCTAAAGAAAATTGTAAACCTGTAAAGTTTGTGAGCCAAAAATCTAGAATTATGGTCACCTTAAAGTTTGTGGGATACTTATGCTATGAACATTTAGCAATACATCTATTCATGGTTGATAAATTCCATAGAATAGACTCTTTCTCTATCTGGAACTGGTGGTGGAGGAAGAGGTTCTCATGTAAAGAATTCGGATGGTGTTGGCTTGCCTGCTTCAACATCATAATCTGGAAGCTATGCTGTTCCAAAAATCAGGTGGTGCTAAAGAGGTGGTTAAGATCAAGCATGAATAAACAACAATAAGGAAAATGTGTAAAATAGGCGATAAATATCTGGCTACAAACCATAATTTTCAGTCCTTTTTGGCATTGTCAGAGTAGAGATGAGTGGTGGATGGAAATGGTCACTGCTTGTGTTGCAAATGTTTATAAAGTGGCTGGTTCACTTTGGTTTAATGCCTCTCCAATCAGGAAAACCAGGTTGGTGGTACAAAGGTTTTTTTTCTCAAACGTGATCAGAATTATGGATTATGTTCTTACATACAGGATTCCTGAAGACTGTCATGTTACTCTAATCACAAACTGTCATGCTCTTAGTTCTTGTGTCAAGGAACTAAGATAGTGACGCTGGTTCTTTGGTAGGCTCAATAGTGAGAAGAAGGTTTTCCTAATGTGGTTAAAAATCACTTGTCTTTGGAGGCTATCTCTTTGCTGAGCGAGCAAGAGTGTCAAGGTTTAGTGATGCTGGTTCTTAATTGTGTTTTTTCTGTTGATTTTTTTTATTCTTTGTATTCTTTTTCATCATTAATGGAAGTGGAGACCCAGCCCGACTGCGTCGGAACAGTTCCTGGTCAAGGAAGGTGGTGGCATTTCTGGCCCCAAATGAAGGGACAAGGTATACATCACAGCATTGGAGCTTCATGCATTTTTGTCGTTTTGCATCATTTTTAGCAATACAGGCAAAATTAGTAAGAACAAGATTCGTTTTGAATATTACTGTTTTCAAGAACGAAGAACCAATATAAATATAAATATAATTAAAATATAGATAAATAAATATTAAATAAACAAATATACATATATATTCATTTTAATCTTCTAGATGTTGGATGACTAAAAGATTTAAAATGTCACTGACAACACCATAAATCATTCCTAAAAGTGCCATAAATAGGTACTATGTGATACACTATTGCTAATACAGCTGCATGCTTTAGCGACCGATTTTTTTTTTTAGTAATAAGAAAAGATATGACATATGACAAATTTGAACATGTGTGTGTGTGTGTGGATTCAAATTTGATGGATGCTACATTTGGTCATATATCTCAAACTAAAAAATTATTTGCTAAAATATAGACACTGAAGGGGTGTTAGCAATGGTTTATAGTTTGTGGTGGTAGTGTGTTTTTATAATAGTTTGTAGTGATTTCAACAACTGTTTGTGGTGCTTTCAACCATAGATTTTTAACTTTATAATTACCTAACAGCACTGGGTATTCGACATGCTAGAATTGTCCCATATAAAAGTACTAGTAATATCTTAAGTAGTCTTTAATTTTTATAGGTGAAGACCAATTAGCTCCATTGTATGGCGTCTAATGATATTTTAATTACATTACTATAAACTGATGCACTGAATGACTTTTATCATATCTAAAGGGTGCAAAAAAATCCATGTTTGGTTCTTTCAAATGCATGACCCAAAAATGTTAATTAGCTGACAAGTAAATTCTCAATGATGGCAAACCTCTCACTCACACAAGATCAGTGGGAACTTCCTAGAAAAAGTCCTATATATGCTGCCAAAACACTATGACTTGACTCTGAGGGTAGGCACTGGGCCAGGCACCAGATGGACAATTGGGACCCATTTGACCTAATGGGCAGATAAAAAAACTCGCAGGGATAGCTGGCCTGGGTCGGGTATCGGGGGCTTGACTTGGTCCAAATACATATCTTTATCCTTTTTTTTCCCACAATTTTTGGCATGATGCCAGCAGATCGACTCCCATACAAACTCTTGACATATTCCCAATGGTTTCCAAAATATTAGAAAATGAAATGTGAAGAGTTTCAAATGAGGATAGATATCGGCAGGGGCAGAGCGAGGATTTTTTCCAAGGGCGGCCCAAACTGTCCAACAAACTTATCCGGGTAGGGCCAAACCAAACTCGAATCCAAAAAATACATTATGCAACTAATTTTTTTAATTTTTTTAATGTAATTGTTTTTTTATTAGCTGGGTGGGGTCATGGTCTAGGCGCCCCCCCCCCCTCCGCCACCTAGATATCGGATTGGTCCGTAGAAGATAAACATGAAGTTGATGGTCAGGCCCAGCCGGATAACTAAACAGACCAATCTTGGATAGCCGATAAAGGCTTTGGGTCAGCCCAAGCATGGCTTTGTCAAGCCTTGGTCCAGCCTAATCCACCGCTACTTTAGTCATATGGGGTCTATTCTACCATATACGAGAGAGAGGCAGTGAGATCAAAATATTAGTAACTAGAGGTTGATTTGTATAATGTGGAACCACTTTAAGTTTTGGAAAGAACAGATATATTATATCTCTTTTTCTTTATATATATATATATATATATATATATATATATATATATATATATAATCCATGAATTTCTCCACGCAGCTTTGCATACAGAAATCCTCCGATGTCTCACAGTAGATCTTAGGGACTCGTACTGAGGAATGCATTTATTTACGTGCTCAGTGCATTATATTGGGTGGCTGTAATTGAATTGAAGTCGGGATGTCCTAGTCTATATATATATATATGTATCACTGAAAACTAGTTGTCAAAAATGAGCATTATCAATGGTTTACGATATGTTCATAGCAACAGTTCCCTGTGTTTTTAGCAACAATTAACAGTTCTTTTAAAGACTAATTTGTAATGGTTTAAACAATTGGAGCATCGAGTACACAAAAGAACAATACATACGTACACATACAAACATATATCCACCTACTTTTTGCTTCTGGGTTTGGTGTGGTTTTACATTTGGTTTAATATCTAGATCCAAAAACCCAACAAAAACTTTCAACCCTTGGGTAGATTTAAGAGGCTGTTTGGCAACGGTAATACATTGTTGCAAATAAGACAGAATCATAGAAGAATTGTTACAGTGTTATATGAATGTGTCTCATTTGTTTTGGGTAGATTTAGGAGAATAATAACGATGTGTTACTGCAGTCATACAGCCCCTAAGGTAATCAGTCTGGTCTGGATTGAAAAAATTTAAGTTAAAAAACTGAAGGCTCTTCCGGATCCGGTTCACCCACATTCGTTTAGGTAAGAGTCAGCGTGGTCCAACCTAACCCAACCCTTTGACATCCCTAAGTTCTGCAGGTTCACATGACCAAAGAGGAGGGATGCATTGGAGAAACTGCAGATGCCCTCGTTGACCAACTCCAGTGATGTCATTGATCGATTCCTCAACAACGCCATAGATGGTCGCCTGAGCATTCAACATCAATGGGTGACGGCGAACTGCAGATGCTGGACTCTAGATGGTTCGTGTGGGCCTGTAGTTTGGGAGTGAAATCGACGCTGAGAGCTACTTTGTCAATATTTTGGAAATTTCTCTGAGTGAAATGTGAAATCAAGTGGAAACTGAGAGAAACCCGTAAGCAAATCTGTGTCTTTTAAAATGGGCGGTTGATGATGAATTGGCTAAATCATGCTTGATTCGGAATCACTTGAAGAACGATTGGTTGATTGCCTCCAGGTACATATGGCAACTGGGTCGCAAGGTAGTTCATATTCAAGGAGTTCGGGGCTTGAATCTTGTGGCTACTGTCACATTATAGTGTGCTATGTCTCCACATTGTATATAATAAAAAATTCAAAAGTACCCAAACCCCCATCTTTTTCCCTGTATATAATAATAAAGAAACATTTTAAAAGGCTAAAAAAGAGGTTAAGAAAAAGTTAAAAAGTCTAAAATTAACATTACTTCATTAAAAAAATTGAAAATACCAAAAACCCCATCCTTTTTGGTATGGTACTGTATACTTGTGAGTTCATAAGGATGTGCAGCCTACTCGATCTCATATCTGGCTTTGACGGGTCTGCAGGTTCATGTGGCTAAGAAGAGCGGTGGGGACGAGAAACTGCACTTTTGTCTACCATCATTGTCATGATGTGGATGAGATGTCACTCTAAAAAATCTGGAATTAGAACTCGAATTGATGGACTAGCATTTGCTTATTGGCCTATAGGAACAAGTTTTCTTAGAGACCTTAGACTTGATTTCTTGCTTAGGTGGGCATCTTAGACCTTTTCATGACGTATGTGGAGGGCTACATATCTATATGATCCAAGATATTGCATGCCTAAGGTCTGATTTGAATAGGTGAAAAGTGAAAACTGGACGGACCGAACATTCTTAATATGCTTTCTATACCAAAATTTTATCCCTCTATACATATCATTCTAACAGCCAATAATCTAAAGAGGTCATAATAATATTATTGTATTAAGGAAAACCGTTTAAACCTGGCTCATGACAATCATGAGAGATCAAGCCAACAAGGAGGTCTTCAATCAAATAATGTAATGCCCAAATCAACTGCAAGGAACAAAATGGAAGTTTTCACTCAAATGCTGAAACGCCCAACACAACTACAACGTCTCACCAAAATGAAAACAGAAAATGGGAAGTGCAATGTCACACTCAGCATCAAATGAATCTTCTTATGCAACGTCATTCAGTAATGGCCACGTTTCTTACACTGAAATGCAAGGAATGATCCTGATGAAACGTTAAGAAGAAAAGAGAAAAAGAAAAATCATAATGACGCTGAATTGACTCACGTCTCTCAAATTGAAACATTAGAGGGAAAGAAAGAAACTGATGAAATCATTATATCCAAAAATCTCTCATCGGTTACAGGGTGATTTATGCAGCTTCATGCTGCCCTATATAATGTATTGATGTACATAGGATGAACAGTGTGAAAAACAGCAAGAAAGCCTTTCCTAGTGTGGTCGTAGGTTCTCCTGCTCCACCAGGCCATATTGTTGATCCTGCTGATCCACAACAGTTGACCTCCAATCCCAAGTTTGAATCTTGGCATTGATCCCATTGCCTTATAAAGGGATGGATTACTGGTACGTTGTCTGACAATGTCCTTGGTTTAGTTGTTGGATTTAACTCTTCTCAAGAGATTTGGCCCATTCATGTTGATGCTTTCACCCAGCAATCCCAAGAACGGGGATTTCATCTCACACACATGCTTACAACATGTAAAAAGGGTAACAATGCCCTTGAAGTATATGTCGCCAAGTTCAAAGCCAAATGTGACGACTTGGCTACTATTGGAAAAACTATTGGATACAAAGAGAAAGCCTTCTGGCTTCTCCAACGGTTATGGAAAGCCTATGAGCCTTTCGTTATGACTATGCTCAAGCCACCAGTACCTTCTTGTGAAGATTTGGTCTCTCTGTTGCAAAGTCTAGAAGTGAGAAACAAATTTCTCAATTCCGATACCTCACCTCAAGTTGCCTTTTATGCTCAACGTGAAGGGCAAAACGGGTCTCGGGGCACTTACCATGTCTCCTGAGGGTGAGGACGACACTATAGAGGAGGACGTGGAGGGGGGTACACCATTAATCCCTCTCATGGAGGAGGATACAATTCAAATCCTTCTCAAACAGGATACAATGCAAATCTTCCTCAACCGCCAAAATGCGATGGCGCCGCCAACTCCTCTGATTCTTCCAAAGGTATCATATGTCAAATTTGAAATAAAAAGAATTACTCTGTGATTAAATGTTACAATCAGTTTAATCATTCCTTCCAAGTGGAAGATGCCATTCAAGCCCTCGCAGCTCTTACAATTAATGATCCACAAGATTTTGGCTGGCTAGTTGATACTGGAGCTACAATGCATATGACAAGAGACACATGTAAACGTAACAACATCTCTCCTTATTTTGGCTCCGATACAGCTGTTGTTGGAAATGGGCAACATATTGCAATCACACACATTGGACAGGCTGATATTTCTCCAAATCTTTCTATTAACGATGTTCTCTATGTTCCATGCCTCACTAAAGATCTCATTTATGTTAGCAAATTGACTAATGATTTTCCATACGATTTCGAATTCACCTCTGGTTGATGCACCCTAAAGGACAGAAGGACGGGCAGAGTAATGGCAATAGGGAGTGAACAAGGCAGACTCTATGTAGTGAACAATCACAGCAATCATAAGATTTTCTTTTCATCACGTTTCCCACAAGTGACGGAAGAGTTTTGGCATTGCACGTTTGGGACATCCTCAATATATCGGCTTGATTTGGATGGGTGCTGCTTTCTTAGACTGTAGGCACCACTGCCACTTAGTTCCTAGAAGCAAGCCCTGAACCCTAAAACCTGGGGGCAAAGGTAGCTTCTAGGGTATCATCCAACAAACCGAGGCAGACGTTCTGTGAAGAATAAGCAAAACACCGACTGCATGATGACAACAAAACAAGGATGAGGAAACACGAGGCAGTTCATCTGAAAGAATACCTATTCACAAAAAAGGAAAAAAAAAATCAGTTCCCCATTTTTCTCTTTCAAATTCAGTCCCTAAATAAGCGTATTTATAGTTATTGGTGTTGTTACTTCTACCCCTAATAAGATTTATGAGCTATGTAAAGATTGTTTTACTCTACTTTACGTCAACCTTTCTTCTACATGTGATATGCTTGATAATTTGAAAGCTGGCCCCACTATTACTTCAGTGGAGAATGAATTTCTATTGAGGCCTGTGAGTAAAGATGAGGTTATGAGAGCTGTTTTTAACATGAAAAATGGGAAGACACTAGATCCTGATGGGTTTGTCATTGGCACATAATCGGTGAAGATATGATGGATGTTATTGCTGATTTTTTCAAAACAGTTAAAGTAGTTAAGAGTATTAATTGTTTTCACTTACATTGGTTCCCCAATTTCATTGTACTGTAAGCATTAAAAATTTTAGGCCAATTGCACTTTTCAATTGCCTTTACAAAAATATTGCAAAGATAATGGTAGTTAGAATGAGATTTATCTTGCTTAGGTTATTGCTGATGATGAAGGTAAATTTTTACCAGGCAGAAAAATCCACAAACAAATTCTTGTGGTCCTTAAGCTTGTTAATTCCTTACAAAACAGTAGGGATGGTTCAATGATGTTAAAGCTTGACATTACTAAAGCATATGATTGTATAGTTTGAGAGTTTCTCATATTAGCCTTAAAGAAACTAGGTCCTTAAATGCATCTCCACAACTAGTCTTCCTCTGCTAATTGAAGGTAATGAAAGTTCTTTCTTTGATGTAGATAAAAATATTAGACAAGGGGATCTGTTGTCCCCATTCTTATTAATTATTATTATGAGATTTTTCATGATGACTAAGGAGGGAGGTGGCCAGCAAATGTTAAAGTGCTAAAAGCTTGAAAACTTAAGCTCCATCTTAGCAGGTCAATTCTTTGCACTTGATGTCATAATGGTTTGTAAACTAGATCTAAACTCTATTAGTTGTATAAAGAATATCCTAGTAGAGATGGAGCTCAAGGCAACGCTAAGAGTTAATTGACAAAAAAAACCTGTCATATTATTTAAAGTTAATGACAATCACAGGAAACTATTGCTTGAGTGTTTAGGTTGGAAGGAAGAAAAATTGTCTGTGCAATACCTTGGACTACCACTTTTCAAAGAAAGATTTATGTGGGAAGCTGTGAATCACTTGTGAAGAAGGTAGTATCACATCTTGCAGTTTTGGAAAGGCCATCTTGTATTTTATACAGGAAAAATTTGTTTAATTAAACATGTAATCCATCAAAGAGTTGGTTATTGGATGATGGCTTTTAAAATTTCAAAGGTAGGTGATAGAATGATTGAGAGATAGTGCAATAGCTTCTTATGAGAAGACAACTCGAATTTATGTAAATTTCATATTTTAAGTTGGAGTTCTCTTGGCTTTCCTTATAAAGAAGATGGTGTTGGAATTTTATATCTAAATGTTTCTAACAAGGCAACATGATTTATTTGTTGTTCTGGGTGTTGCAGGGCATGTCAATTTGGACCAATTACACGATGAGTAAATACTTATCTAATGGTAGTCTTTGCTAGTATAAAGCAAAAACTGAATATAAACTCCGTTGTTGTTTGGACTAAAAAGTGCAAACAGAAGTTTCTTGGTTGAAATGGGGAGTTCCGCCGAATCCTTCACCAAACTTTAGTAATTCAAGTTCCAATCTATTTGTACAGAGAATGGACAAATTCAAAGAATTGCATATGTAATGAAAACCAAAGATGGTATTTGTGTTAAATCAGTTGTCCAGGTGAAGCAGTGACATAAGAGATTGCAGGTAAGAGATGCAGCTTGGGAGTAACTTTTGGTAACTAGACATTTCCAGGGACAGGTTGCTTTTGTTTGTGGGCCAAAGAAGTGGTGTTATTGTATTCAAAATGTTATGAATGAATTCTGTATAGCCGGTTCCCATTTCCATCTTTTTGTCCACAAGGAATGGTCTTTTGTGTTCTTGAAATATAATCCAGCAAAAGAGACTTTGCATCTGTTGAAATTTTTTGATACAAATGACTCCACAGTAGAATTGGATCATTACCCAGAATGAGGGATTTTGTCTTCTCAATTGTGCTTTTATGCTGAGGATTTTGTCTTTCTTTTTGTACTTTTTTGTATATTCATTTCTTGGTTTTGCTAGTAAAAGGGTTATGGGAGCCCTCTCTCATCTGAAAGTGCTTCTAATAGGTTCATGGGAACGCTGGGAATCCATTCCTATGATATTTTGTTACAGTACCCATAGAACCAAAACATGACCATTCCTAATATTTTTAGGAACGATCCACAATATTTTAAGAATGGTTTTCAACCGTTCCTAAAACTGATATTTGTTGTTAAACTGTCACCGCACAATGAATCATCGTTAAAGCCAACACATGCTTGGGGGTATTAGATAGCAAGTGAGTCGTACCAATTTGGGTTACGGTTTGTCACAATAACTGGCAGGAAAGTAACTGCAGACGTTGGAGCATGAGGAAAAAACAATGCAATAGAAGATGACACATTGGACATCTGTCATGCAAACACTGCTCGTCAATAAGAGCTACGATCAGATGTCATAGGAGTGTTTTTCATTATGTAAGCAGAAGGCATCAAAATTTTCTTTTCATGTGAGCAAGTGACTGTTTTCATGTGCACAAAAGATCTGGAACTACATGAACTTTTGGTAGCCAATAAATGAATTTAATATTTTTGCCTAAAATTGTCGTTGCTAATAATTTGGTTTCTTCCCCTGAATTACTTTTCAGTTTTTATTAATTGATGTACAACGTATCCCAATATGTTTTACAGTCAAACATGTGGTTCGCTATTAATTTTAATGCAAACAAAAGTCATTATACTAGTATGTCAATAAAACAAGGGTAGTATATTTATCTTTGCATTAAGGAAGGGTATTCGTATGTTTCTGAAGGGCATCATAGTTTCTTTTGTTGTCAATAAGACTATTTCATGTTTCCACGTTCGCATTTTTTACTTTTTGTTTTTCAAGCGTCTGACATATCGTGACAAGGTAACCGACAAAAACCCATCCCATCGCTGATGGCATTTGGCCCATTTATTGGGACCTACTTTTAATTGAAACAGCCAACATTGTCCCTCCAACTTATCCCGACTAAAGCTCGGCATTGCATCCGGCTGGGCCAATCAGGGCTCGAGAAAGTCAGGCTCGGGCTATCTTGAAGCTCTTGTGGAGGCTCAAGCCTGGCCCATTTAGTAATTGGACCAGGTCCGACCGTCATCTTTATGCCTGTCAAGTACCTACTTGACAACACATGAAAAGCTTTTTAAAGAGTCATCAGCGATGCACCAAAAGTTTCTAAGGGAGCCATTGACAACACATGAAAAGTTTTTTAAAGAGTCATCAGCGATGCGCCAGCATCATGCCGAGATATATATATATATATATAATGTATATGTTTAGCTTAAGGTTTCTTTTCAAAACTAAGTGCCTTGTTTTTAACTGGACCAACTCGAGCATACTGCAAGTTATATCATCTAGCATGCTGCAGGTTATATCATCTAGCATGCTTCAGGCATTCTTGATAAATTTCTATTGGTGTTTCTTTAAGTGAAATGTGAAATCAAGTGGAAACTGAAAGAAACCCGAAAGCACTTCTGCGTCTTTTAAAATGGGCGATTGATGATGAATTGGCTATATCATGCTTCATTAAGAATCACTTGAATAAAGATTGGTTGATTGCCTCAAGGCACATAGGGCAACTGGGTGGCAAGTAGTTCATATCCAAGGAGTTCGAGGTTTGAAACTTGTGGCCGCTGTCACATTCTAGTGTGTTATTTCTCTGGATTGCAAACCATGACAAGTGGAGTTGACGATGTACAGTATGTCCACCTAAGCCTTGAAGCAGGACAAAAGTTTGAAAGCATAAGGGCATGGCCTTAGTAGTTTTATGGAAAAGACAGTTTCTTCTAAGTAAACAATAAATACATATTGGCCGATTTGTATAACACTTTCGATCAACCCAAGCGAAGCTCCAATACAATTGAAAGCGGCTGACTCCAACCAACTTTTACACGAGAAAAACAGAATGTGAGAGTATGAATAATTAAAGAATCATTAAGGAGGACTTATAAGTATCACAATAGGCAACCCCTATTTATCAAGAATCATGCAGGAACGTGTGGACTTGTGTGGCAATTGCCCACACAGGCACACAAAAATTACTAGTTTACATTGTCGAAGCTCTGTAGCTATTTTGCTGATTAGCATGTGGCATCCCTCGGCCACTGATTTTCTGAAGGGCCTTCTGTCAGCAGCGAATATCTTGCTTTGCCACCGACAAGTTACTGTGTTTTGCGGTGACCCATTCAAACTGCGAACCAGTGAGATTGGTCCTTTTCCAAGAACAAAACTGTTGAATCAATGGCTGCTCATTGTATTTGACAAGTCCTGGATTTCTGAAAACTGGGCTCGATCCATCGATCGTCCAGTTGTTCTCTTTAGGTGGCCGGACTCACCGTAAAACTTCTTCTTGATTGATGTTTAATATTTATATGTTTTCTATATGGGCAGATCCCCACCTGAACGTTTATGCATAATACATAGGTTATATATGCGTCTTCTCAACTTTCCAA
The DNA here is from genome assembly GCF_008831285.2 of Nymphaea colorata. Classification (NCBI taxonomy): domain Eukaryota; kingdom Viridiplantae; phylum Streptophyta; class Magnoliopsida; order Nymphaeales; family Nymphaeaceae; genus Nymphaea; species Nymphaea colorata. The sequence continues at coordinate 10,088,413 of NC_045150.1, forward strand.
GATTGTTTTTTTTTTTCTATAATGATACAAATACAAATTATTTAGGTTTCACGGACAGGGAGGCGAAGCCTGTAATTCTCAAGCACCTTGTTCAAATTCAGAGATTCGAAGAAAAGGTCGGCAGCATATTCTTAGCTTTAATCCTGCTTGGAAGGTCTGGGAATGCGTTGGGGCAGGAATCACCCAATGAAGCGTTGGAGGATAGCACCACAAGTAAACAAACTGGTGACTGTGTTTCCAAGTAAAAATGTGACCCATGGATGCAATGGAAATCTGACCCAAGAATATTCCATGCATGTCTCTCTCTCATAGTCCACATCTTCCGTTAATCTTTCCACCATCCTTAAGAGTTGTTTCTGAATAAAAAAACAAATTAGACTAAATCGAGAGAGAGAGAGAGAGGTGACAGTTACTCATGAAGAGACAGTGAGTGGTAAGCGTTCAGCTGAGTTCGGGTAGATTGAGTTGAGTGCCCCATATGGGCACCCAACGTACATACTTTAGCAATTTTTTAAAAGGTATGTCTTTTATTGTATTTTTTTTGCTTCCACTTTTGTCTTCCTATTTTTTTTCATTGTAACCATACAAATGCAAAAAAAAATTTTACACATAACCAGGTTTGGAGTTCGGGTGGACAATGGCCAAACCGACATATATCTATTAATGTAACAGTCATAATGAGAAGTAGAGTGTCCGGTCCAAGGAATGATATTATAGAAAAGATATATTTTGAAAAAAGAAGAACAGTGTATATATATATATATATATATAGAGAGAGAGAGAGAGAGAGATGTTATGAAAGAGTTAAAAAGTCTAAAATAGACATTATTTAATTAAAAAAGTTCAGAAGTACCCCAAACCCCTTCTTTTTTCCCTGTATATAATGAAAAGGAAACATTTTAAAAGGGTGAAAAAGAGGTTAAGAAAAACTTAAAAAGTCTAAAATCAACATTACTTCATTAGAAAATTGAAAATACCTAAAACCCCATCTTTTTTGGTATGATAACTGCATACTTGTGAGTCCATAAGGATGTGCACGCAACTTGATCTCACATCCCGCTGTGACTCAAATGGATGGAAGAAAAGGGAGTGGTGATTAGGAGAATCTGCAGTTTGTCTACCATCATTGTCATGATGTAGATGCTGTCACTCTAAAAAATCTGGAATTAGATCTCGAATTGATGGACTAGCATTTGCTCATCCATCTATTGGAACAAGTTTTCTCAGAGACCTTAAACTTAATTTCTTCCTTAGGTGGGCATCTTAGATCCTTTTCATGAAGTATGTCGAGGGCTACATATCTATATGATCCAAGATATTGCATACCTAAGGTCTGATTTGAATAGGTGAAAAGTGAAAACTGGAAGGACCGCACCTTCTTACGTATGAAGTAACATCACAAAGCACCCATCTAGATATGCTTTCTATATCAAAATTTTGTCCCTCTATATATATCATTCTAGCAGCCAACACATTATGAAAAACTGATTTTTTCATTATATATGAACACCTTTGAAAGTCGATCAAACAAACTGATGGTCGCTAACATCACCTCTAAGAACTGATTGCCTTCTAACCAACACTTCTGGCGCAAACCGGACTGTTGCATGCAACTGTCATATGAATATTGGGCATTAGTGCACAAAACAAATGTTCAGTCCAAAGAATTAAAATATTTATGAAGGTTTGTATAACAGCAGGAACACTTCGTGAGTGTTGCGTGAATTTGCCCTAAAAATTGGGTCTGATTCAAGAATTATTAATTATAGTGGTCCATGAATCTATCCCAATTTTTGAAAGGATTCATGACACAATCATAAAATGTTCACTTAGCCAAACGAGTCCTTCAGGCCTACCTGTTGAAGATAATGTCGCTCTGTCAAGACCAGAAGTTCTTTTTTCTTTGGAAAACTGGAGGGATTGCCGACATCATGCTTGTCCTGTCCTGACCGGTCAAACACTAACACAGCAGCAGATCCAAGAAACTAAACTGGGTCCTTTGATGGTTCAACCTTTGCTTGATTTTTAGATAAATATCTTTGTCCTGACAACCATTGCTTTATTCGATGTTTCTCATTTGCTTTCAAGGTGAGCATATTCCCAACCTCATGGCCCCCAGGTTCCTACAAAATAACACAATTTATAAATGTCTATAGATGACCACTCACAAAGCCCCTCAACTCGACCTGACTCTCACCAGCCCCTCAACTCGACCAGTTACGCTATGTTCATCGAAGTAACCCTGTTTCTGTTTGACTCTGTAACTTTTTGACAAGCTACGCTATGCCCCTCAAGGTAAAGTCTTTTGTGTAACCTGCGCGGAGGCTTTTAAATTCTCTTAGATGGAACATGTTAAGAACAATATTCTGTTTTTAAAAATACAAAATATAAAAGCATCATATTCTTTTTTCAATAAAAGTAACATTGCTTCAATTAATGCCTTCTTTATAGCACAAAGTTTTAATCAATGAATTAAACATTAAGCAAGTACTATATGTTCTGAATTTTAGCCACAGTCACATGATGCCATATTCGACAGTGATCCCAAAATCCGTTCCAAACATGTGTCAGGGATTCGAAAATATGTCGCTAGCTACTACACTGTGCATGCTAAAACAGCCATCATTGTATGTGGAGGGTTAGCACCGTTAGTTGCAAAGTTAAAAGACATTAATAAGTTAAGCAAAAAATATGACCGTCACATAAAACATTATGTAAAGCGACGGAAAATTCCATCGTAAAAGTTATAATAAAGTGTAGGCACATTCTGTGGCCATTATGCTAGCAACTAATGTCTTAAAAAACACAACTAATACACGATGGCCAGTTTCATCCGTAACAGTTTGGGCAACAGAAGTTGTGGTGGTGGACCTTTGACAGTCACGATTACTTATTAGAGACAGAATTGTGAGTACTAGCGACTTTTATATGTATTGTGAGAAGTTGGAGGATTTTCTTTCCAAATCCAGAAGATGAAATCTGCAAATTTATATATGAGAGTACTTACACGTCCTGTGTTTGAATGGGGAGAGTTACTAAGAGACACTCCAACCATTCAGACAACATCCCTACAATTCATTGCACTCATTGCAACTTCTAAGTTGTCCAAATAAGTAGGCTGTGCAAATGGTTAAAGATTGACCATGCCCTCAGCTTATAAGCTGTTTCAGATCTTACCAACTTTCTGTCCCATCAAACAAGCTTGAGAAAATAAAAAAACATGGCTTTTAGGTGGTGAACGTGAGGAACATTCACCCAACCTATCGTCTCTTAGGATACAAGACCTACTGTTTTCTATGCGTTAAGGTGTCATCTTTATATGACATCATACTAAAAATGCACCCGCACTAGCACTAAGAGATGTGTAGTCTCCAGGGGCATATGCCCCATAGAACTCACTCTTTGAAATGTTAATCTAGTATTGAAGTTACATCACTTGTGTCCAGTTATATGGAGTAGCCCCACCCCATGTCAACTCCCCATGG
>NC_045150.1:10091997-10164996 GCF_008831285.2 Nymphaea colorata
TTATTGGTATAAGGTATGCCCTTTAATTATTTGCCTAGTGCCCCGGCTGTAATCATTTTACTATGTGTATGATTTTACAAATGTGTATCCCTTGGCCAAAATTGAAGAGGGAGCCCATCTAGAGGTGACTTTCTGAAATGAAGAGGTTGAACTCATAGTACACTTGTAGCTTGAAGAAGCAATAGGAGTGTAACGGCACCGAGTTCTCAGTTTTCTTGTATAGAGATTTCATTTCTTTAGCAAACTTTAGCTTGTTCATAGAGATCTTATCTCTGCTGATTGTGCAAGTAGGACTGTAGTATGTATCATAAGTCACATGAGTACTTTAATAAGGTCCATATACCAATGTTGTTGTATCTATACCTAAAGTGGGTACTTGGATACACTTAAGTACTTTTTAAATAAAAAATGATCCAAACTGCTTAATTTTACATGATTCATCTTTTTTCAACTCTGTTTTCCATTCTATTTTTAAAGTTATTGTTCATTAACATGTAATGTTTTTATTTAAAATCACTTGTTTATTTAAATATTGTGTTTATTTTGATTTTTTCAATTTTGCATATATCTAGCTATCTTGTCGTCCATTCATATTCACATTTCCCAATGCTGTTGTGTCTGCCTATATCTCTGTACCCATACCCATTACTTAGGATGTATCAGGAAAGTATTGCCAGTGGTACATTTTTTTTAAAATATAAGCAGGATAAGAGTTTTTTTCTACTATGGAAGGCCACCATCGACCTTGTAGTCGAAGGGTATCCAATTCCTGTGTTTATGAACCTATTACAGCGATGCAATGCTTAAAATCAACGGATACCAACATGGCCAGGTTTACAAATATATCAGCATCATGAGTTTTGCACGCCTCCGTAACAAAAGACTGCACAAATAATCTTAGCATTATTATCTCCCTAATTTCTTTCATTTTTCTTGAAAATGGCCCTTCTTTCTTTCTGTTTGTATAGGTTTCGTCTTTTTTTTTTCCCTCTAGCACCTTCGTTCTTTCAATTTTATTGATAAAACAGGGCCAACCCCCAGCAGGGGTTGCATCAGAAACGAATTACCTTTATCTAATGCTAAGGTCAAAATTTATTTGGTGCCCCCAGGTTTTATTATGTTATATGCAATCATCACTAGTTGCATCAACTTGATGGTTTATAAAAAAGGAAGAAGTGTAGCTTTGCAATTTACTAGAGTAAAAGTGTTGCCTAGTATATGTACTTTATCTTTTAACGTTGCATATTTGCTTAGCATTACCAGAAAAGAAAAGGTCAATTCACCTTTAATTTTATTTTTTCTTTGAAAGGGGAGCCAACCAAGCATATGCAATTAGATTGGCCAGTACGTTTCAAGCTCATAAATGGCATTGCCAGAGGAGTTATGTTTCTTCACGAAGATTCTCATCTGCGAATTGTTCACAGGGATCTGAAAGCAAGCAACATTTTATTAGATGAAGAAATGAACCCCAAGATTTCACATTTTTGGCACTGCAAAGATCGTTGACACATACCAAACACAAACTGAAACACTTGAGATTATGGGAACTCGGTAAGTTGGTTGTTGCTTGTTGCCGCAATTTCCGATACTGCATTTGCAAAATTCAGATCATATACCGACATTAGTATTCGAGCATCCACAACCCTAATTTAACTGGCAGCTTCCTCCATGACTACAGTTACCAGAATTTGTCAAACAGATTAGGCCATGCGTTACTATTAACTTGTCCCAGTCATGTAGGTTGGCTAATAATCTTAATCATGGAAATCTGCATTTTGTGCCAACTTTGTTCAATCAGTTGCAACAAAAAACTGGGTTACCATGAGATGGAACGAACTGTAACTGACCTCAGAGCAAGCACGCATATTAGATCCCAATCTGCTTGTTAGTTTGCTTAAGATAGGCACCTAAAAAGCCTATAATCTAGAATACAGGACACTAACAAGATTCCTATCTTTTTCGTTCAGAATTTGTATGAGCAAGTCGTTTCCTCATTAAAGTTTTTGCTATACATTTACCTTCAAGGAACATGTGTCTTTCTAACTTCTGACAAAGTTCCAGAGTGCTTAAGATAGGCACATTTTGTCTATTACTGGAATTATTGTCTAAATTGCAGAAACATACAGATGTAATTTTGGATTTGCTTTCTTTGTTGATCTTGTGCACCGAATAAAGCTCCCCGCCATATAGGTAAAACTGTTGTCCATTCCAAGTAAATAATCCAAACATTGTTGTTTTGGTCTAGGTATGATGACTTTGGGGGGAGAACAAGGGTCTGCAAGTTGTGGATCAAATATTGGAAGGAACATGTGACAACGATGAGATATTAAGATGCATCCATATTGGCCTGCTATGTGTTCAAGAAGATGCATCAAGCAGGCCCAAAATGTCCAAGGTTGTTGCGATGACGGCTCCTTGATCTTTCCATCCAATTTGCCTCCTGCCCCTCTACCTGGAAAATCAGAAACCTTTCTTTGGGAGCATAAACGAGCTCAACTATATCAGGTACTGGTTCGGAGCTTGGTTCACCTCCTTACTGAAGCTTTGAACTACTCACGTGAGGAGGAAGCAGAGATTGTATGTTCCCTACCTTTCAATGTATCATTTGAATTTTTCCTTTGGCACATGAGCTTTGAACTTCTTGGTTAGTTTGTCACAGATGTGTTTTTTGTTTGTAATTGTTATCAGGATGTGGAGATGCCTCCGTATATTTTAATGTTGTGCAGTATAATGTCTAACCTTATATTCCTCTCATGAAGAGATCAATGTATACCTTCTCATTCTCATAGGGGGTTTTGATGTATATTTATATTTCAGTTCAATGAAATGAGTACTTCCCTACCCAATCTTTTTCAATATTTACCACTGAGATGGGAAATTAGTTTCTCACTTGACGGGAAGTGGTTCTTGTGCATTTGGCACAAGCTTTCATGTGAAAGTACATTGGACCGATATGTCAAAGGAAGATATCATCTGGGAACGACAATTCAATCCCAAGCAGGAAAGATAAGGAGGAAAGTTAATTAGTTTGTTCATCTTTTGTTTGTTATGTGCCAGTATGACAAGTAAAAAGAACATTGGAAAAGGGAACCGTTATGTTTTATATTCCTACTAGATGATGTTGCCATTAGACTTTGAAATGTATAGGCAAGTTACATGCCTCTCCTCACTCCTTGGAGGAGGGGGTGACAGTTTACCTGTATATTAATCCTTGTTCTGCTAGCTAGCTGACAAGGTAAAGTACAGTGACCAAGCTTATAACCTCCAATTTGTCTTATAATTACAAAAAAACTATTGCTCTTAAATTTTGTATTGGAACTTGTTGTTTCTCTCGTGCAATAGCTGACTTCTTGTCATCTTGTAACATTTAAAGGAATTCAGACATCGCTTTAAGTAGAGATTCGACGTTGAAATGGTGATGGGTTGGACCTTTTTTAATTATCATTTTGTTGGATTTTCTGTTATGAATTTAGGATGCATTTTTTAATGGCATATTTTATTCATAATTTGAAATCAGCAAAGATTAATTACTCGAGTTCGCCCTAGTTTTCTTGTGAATTCTTCCTTTTTTTTCTTTCCTTCCTTTTATTTCTTTCCATTTGTTGTCTGTCTTGTTCAATTTTGTTGTTTTGTTTACATACTTTTATACTGTCGAATTTATTTGAGCTTGTTTAGTTTTAGTTAGATCTTTTTACTCACATTTTTTGTTTGGTTTATGAACTAAGACATTGAATATCATGTGCTGTTTCACTTGCCGATTCAATTAAACCATGAAATCGGCCAATGCTCCAAAATTGACGGTTCGGTCATATTCTAAAAATTGATTTTTATAGTATTACTTCAAAAGAGATGCGGGTGAGTCATGGTAAGATGCTTGTGCAGATGGGTGCTGGCAAGCAGCATGGTGGGGCTAACTAGCTTGCTGTACACTAATTTGACGTGCAGGTGGGTTCGAGTGAAACTCTTTAACCCTAAGTGGACTTGGTGTCCTCTTGGTGTGTGGACCAACGAGGCCGACCCTACGTACTCGATTGATTGATAACAACGACGACATTTTCTGATAGCCAGGCATCGGAGTGAAGTTCACTAAATTATTGCAACCCCTTCTGTGAAGTAGTCAGCACTCACTGTCCACGAAAGCGCGAGGACAAGGCAGTGGATGGAGGCTGGGGAACCGAGAACGTAGACGCAACGCATCTGTTGGTCACTTGCACACGAAGACTTTCAAAACCACAGTGTATACTTTGCTCACCAAAGACTAAAAACTAGTTAAAATATGAAGAGGCTCCCATGAAAAATGGGCCTCTTTTGAGAATCATCCTCCTTCTCTAATTAGGTTGGTGCAAAGAATATCGAGTGAAAGTCAAGGCAGACCGAGTACTCCATCCCGACAAATCCTACACGCTACAGCAATGTTCAAAACGCAAGGAAACATATGATTAATGCTCATAATGACCTGTTCTACCACTCTATGTACCGGGGCTACCATGTTGTGGCTGTTGTTTTGTGATTCACGGCGAATGTATTCATCTAATTATTTTAAAAAAGGACGTCACTAAGTTAAAATGCAGCTGAAAGCAGACTTGAAAGTTTAGATCGAAGCTTGACTTTTTTTTTACTGGATGGTAGGGTTCCCTACTGACTCGAAAGCTTCGGCATTTTTACCGGAAGGTAAGGGTCCCTACTCACTCGAAAGCTTAGGCTTTTTTACCAGATGGTGGGGCTCCATTTCTCACTCGGAATGTATGAATCAAACACTTGTCTTTCGGCGTCATCTTTTCCTTGGTAGATAGTATTGTTCAATTAATTGTGATTGCTTGCCATCAAATAGATTGGGTCAACTTTTTGTTTGATTATAATTAGTCTTAAAACGGGTGAATAAGCCTGGACACTTGGTTGAACTGCCGCAGGGTACCCAATACCCAGCTCGAGTCGAGCCTAGGCCTGGACCCAAAAAAAGGGACCCGGGTCTGCCCCGGGTGGGCCCAATAAGCCCGGATCGGGTCCAATAATGATTTTAAATTTTTTTTTTATATATATTTATAATATTTTATTACAATTTAATTACTTTTATTTATTATTTTATATTAAAAATATTTTTTAATGTAATCAAGCTGAACCTGGGCCGGGCTTGAGCTTGGGTTTTTCGAGTCGGGCTAGGCCCGAGCTCGAGTTTTAGATGTCAGGCCGTCCTGAGCCCAACTCGGTATCAGGCTGCTGGGTCGAAGCGGGCTAACTCGTTATCAGGCTGGGCCGAACTGGGCGAGCCCAATGCATGCTTAAGCGTGAACTTGACGCTTTCCCCCTTTCTTTGGTTTTTTTTATTTAAAATGGATACAAGGTAAGTTAAAAGTATGAAAAGAAAGTTAACGACTATATGTTCTTAAGTAAGGCGGCCGACCATCGCTCTATTCGACGATGGGCAATCACTTGCTCATCCCCGCGTGACTCTACCTAGTTGTGGATGCAGCAGATGGGTCCACTGGGAGAATTGCCCCTAACCCACACGCACCCCCTTGCTTATCCAAACGCTATGTGTGGGGAACCCATTTGATTCTCCAACGAGGACTCGCACTTTCAAAGGGACTGATGACTATGATGCATTTATACGCTTCGTCACTGTACCACCATGCTGCACATCTACGTGCATTGCTTTCTGCTTGACTTAGGATTCGATTGGATCTCACATGCTTTCCGAATAATGCCTAAGCTGGCCAAGCAGCATATGCTTCTACTGGCTTGGCCGGGCCGGGCCATACAGAGTCGGTCTGCAACACAAAGAATACCAAGTCAAAGTCAAGGCGGACCCGAGTAGGCCGTTCCGACAAATCCTACAACGATGTTAAAAAAGAAAAAGAAGGAACAAATGAAAAGCTAGATATGAATGCTTCGGGCCCATTAACAAACACTGTTCTTTTACAACAGCTAAGATGATTAATGGTCAGGTTGACCTGTTCAACCACTCCATGTACCGCGGCTACCAAGTTGTGACTGATTTTTTTTTTATGGGTATCAAAATGTAAGTTATGTTAAGAAGAGAAGATTAAGTGGGAGCTTTAGCTTTTTTTTTACTGAACGGTGAGTCTGTCCCTGCTCAGTCGAAATGTATGAATCAAACACTAGTCTTCCTTTCCACGTCGTCATCTTTCCCATATAAATTTCATTATACAGTCAAATTAATTTCCTTCGTAGATAGTCTTGTTTAGCTAATCATATGTACATCTGATTGCTGCTCATCAAGTTGGACTGAGTCAAGTTTCGGTTCGATTATAATTAGTTTTCGTTAAACGAGTGAAAACTGGTCACTTTTTTTTTTTAATGAATGCAAAATGAATATAAGATGCATTAAAAGTTTAGTCACAAATAACATCTTAGAGTTTTAAAGTGGTGAGGTTTTTTTTGGGATGGACTTGAAAAATAAAAAAAATAATATTTTAAAAAAATATAAAAAACTAAAAATAAAAAATAAAATAAGGAAGAAATAATAACATAAACATCAAAAGTAGGTTTACCATAAATGAAAAATAAAAAAAAAAACTATTTGACATTAAAAAATAAAAAATGAAAAAAGTGAAAATAAACACATTCAAGTCACGTTTTCATTTTTTTAAGTTTTAAAGGCTTTTCATTTTCTCACATCTTTTTTGAAAATATCATATTTTTTGTGACTATGATTAAAAGTTTGACAAAGGAACATAGTCTATCATCGTTAAACAAAGTAAACAAAGTAACTAGTTCTAACGAAGCCTTTTGAAGTTTTGTGAAAAGTTGCTTTTTAGCGAATGAAGTGCCCACTTCCTGGATTGATAGAGCGACGTAAGAAATGGCAAACCATGGGGGATGAAAACATGCACCATTCACAAAAGCCATTCACTTTCTTGCATTCTAAGGATGACTTTTTTTCTCCTTGTGTTTACCTGTTGATGCTTGGGATTTCCATTTTATGGGCTCTCTCTCCCTTCTTTTCATCTCTCTCTGCCAATATTTCTCCTTGCAGAGAAGCCTAACCACTCAAGCGACACATCTATGGTTCTAATCACCGTTGTCACTTTTTCCTTGACGACTACATATCTACTCACAATGCCATCGTGGTTAAGTCATATTCCATTCGTTTGAGCAGATTACATGTGTACATCGTTAGTTTTTTCATGTGTGATCTGTCAGTGTATTTCTTTGTTCTTCATTGTTGTCACCAAAAGCACATTGGCGGACTCCAGTGGTTGATGATTGCTTCTCACCAAAACCGCCTCGTCCTCCTAAATGTCTTAAGCATTGTTTATGTTAGCACCATTCGACTTTGTGTATTTTTTCTGGTTAATCGTTAGTTTAACAGATGTTAGAGACTTTCGATCTGATCATGTTTGGTCATTGGGTGTGTCCAATTCCAAACGGGCCCAATTGGATTTTGCAGCCTTCTTAAATTTCACTGGGTTCATATTAATTTGGTGACTTGCGTAGATCAATCTTTTCTCGTTTCTGTTGTGATATGAGCTTGAATGAAGAATGTGCAATTACTATATGAGATTGACATCCAAGTTCCATCTTTTTATTAAGATCCATAGGATTTTCAAAAGAAAAAAATTAAGTGCCGACTTGCCCTTATTCATGTAACTTTATTTATGTAACTTTACAAAAGAAGTATATATAGCAACAACGAGTCACAATTTTGTAGGTAAGCAAATCATATTTTACAATGCAATTCAAAACTCAGCGACACTTAAGGGGGTTTGTTTGGGCCGATGAGTCATATTACAAATGGCACGCCTGTTGCGGCTGAATGGACAAGTGTCAAATATATGGTTGCATGAGACACTTTCCTAGCTCCCACTACCTTATGGACCATTTCTTTTATTTGATCCGATAGAGTGGTGACAATTACATCTAACCTGGTTATGTTATGTACACAGTCCAGGGGTGTGAAATTACTAAAACATCCCTATTAAATATAAAAATAAATATTTTAAAAAGGTTAAAGAGAATTGTGAAAAAGTAAAAAAAAAAAATTACAATGTCCATTTACTTTATAAAAATTTCAAAAGTTCTTCAAACCCTTTAAAATTTATTGGGTGCACGCACTTCGGCCATTGACACTAGAACTTGTTGAAGGTTGATCGTGGTTCATTTCTATTGCAATATTAGCAGCAGAACGAATCTCCTCTTCCAGTAAATTCACTCCCAGCGGCATGCAGTCTCTTTGCGTGTGAAGGGACAACACCTATGAATAGTAGACGAGGAGAGGAAGAAGCAGAAAAGGGGCAGAATAAGTGAAACAATTGATTCGTGGGTTTGCTTCTTGGAGGCGCTTCAATGTTGATCTCATGATCAACCTTCACATGGATGTGAGCTGGGACTTTATAGTCCACCTCCCAGGATTTCCCAAATCCCAGTGTCGGTTATGGCCAGAGAAATGCTTGGCAAGCTCGTGAACAGTAATAAATCAGACTTTAATTCTGTTTAATGAAAACTTTATTTTGGAAATCAGTTTTCTTTCTTAACTTAATCTCATAACTGCAATTTGCCCCAATTGCAGTTACGAAGTAAAGGATATGACTCAGGGCCACTATCCAACATCTTCCACTTGGCCATGAGACCGCCAGTTTGCTCCGCTATGTGTGGGTTTCCTTGATCTCTAGTTATGAGGTTTTCCATAATTGGTTTGTCTATCATAACTTCAATTTTCGTTCAAGGTTTGAAGCAAAGTTTTCTTTTCAATGGTTTTTCATCGCAACCTTTCAAGTATTCAATATATTTCACATTAGTTACGAGGTTTTCTTCATCACAAATATTTCCATCATAACATGTTAAAACTTAGTCCCGTGTGGACCAAGCTTTACATAAAAAAACATCAACAATTCTCTTGATAATAATGCTAGTAATCATGTACGCATTTGATTCGTACATATATATTCTATTCATATTCAACAATGAAATCAACCTAGATACTTTTCAACCTCCTCACAAAGAGGCAAACCAGGATATTCTTAGCCTCATACAGGCTACATGCTTGGCAAATAAATCATTAGGAATTCCTTTTGTTAAAAATGCTAGCAATTATATGAATATGTCTATTGTTTCATTCATATATTTGAAAACATTTAACTACCCTAAAACAAGGCCAACCTGGACTTTCTTAAAATATATACTGAGAAGCCAAATTAAAAGCTTGTAACAAGTCCAGCACCCAAACGAATATACACTTAACTCCTTAAACAACAGGAGTTCCAAAACTTTCATTCTAAATTCATGCATTATATAATCATATGACAAAACACATATTTGTTTTTCAACAGAGCAAATGGCACATTCAAGTGTGCTCCCACTTTTCAATTGTTTACGTAGTCATCAACTTGATAAGCAATTCCTATTCGTTAATATGACTACTTAACAAAATGAGCAATTAACTCATAGTCTATCATACAAGCACTTTTCATCTTGTATAGTTTTCATCAATATACTCCATCATATAAAGAATTTCTTTTAACTCATCGATGTCAATACATAGCTCCGCCAACAAATGCATGCATCAATAATTCAAATATCTTCATTCAAGTATTCACAAGACGATCATTGAGATCACTAATAAACTTCAGTTGGTTCATTACCAAACTGATTCTTAGTCGGTTCATTACCTGACCGCTTATTAACATATTCAATCGATCAAACTTGATCATCAAATGAATAATCGGTTCTTGTGCATGCAACAATGATTCAAATATAACCATAGAGCTCTTGACTTTTACGACTATTATCAATGTCTGAAGAATATAAGAATTTGGACTCAGTTGGTTATTTTCCTAACCGATCCATAAATCAATCCACAAAATGATCAATGAACTCATTACCTAGTCGGTTCGTTACCAGACTCATCCTTAAATGAATCTTGCTCAGTTGGTTCATTACCAAACTGTTCCTCAGTCAGTTCATTGCCAGACTGATCTTCATATGAATCATGTTCAGTTGGATCATTACCAAACTGTTCTCTAGTCGGTTAATTGCCAGACTATTTTTCATATAAATCATGTTCAGCTGGTTTATTACTAAACTGTTCTCTAGCCGGTTCATTGCCAGACAGATCTTCAGACAATTCATGCTCAGTTGGTTCATTACCAAATTGATCCTCAATCAGTTTATTACCAGACTGATCATCTGAATAAATCAGATCTTCCAATAGATCGATACAATCTCCCACTGGATCATTGTCTTTGATACTATTATTTGAACACTTCAATCTGATGCATAAAATATCATATACCCTACCTTCATTTGGGTATTCAATACATATGCATTAAGAAACATGTTATTTAGTTTTTTAGATATATATTTAACATGCATTGTATATCTCCAAAGAATTGAATATGGATCTAATTAGTGTAGATCTCATTACATTCATGAGTGTTATCTTACACCTCATGACAAATATGAAAATCAAATTCATTCTCAAACAAGAACTTGCTTAATAGCATATTAGTAGTTTGATCCACAAATGAGCAAATAACATAATATGCTTGGATCTAATATAAACAGGATATGGATGCTTAACCAGATACCAAAAAATATTCAAATATGAATCAAAACTATTTGTATGGTGAATCTTTAAACAATAAATAGATCCAATTCCAAATGCTACATGAAGATAAATATTCAAATTATAATAGCATAGATCCAAACTAGTAATACCTACAATACAATTAATATGATCTTAAAACACATGATCCTCATTGAAATATTATACAATACGATTCAACAATCATATTTGGATTGATGCTAACCCATATCTCTTTGAAAAAAACAAGTTATCATGTAGTAGCACTTTAGTACTATAAAGCTTCAAATAAATGCATTCTTGTCAACATGAATTTTACTCCAACAGTGTTACATTACATCTCTTGAGCATGTATTATAAGACAAATTCATTTTCCTAAGAAAGAAAGGCAAATGAGGTTTTATTCAATAATTCTCTAGAATAACCTTTGAATTTAGAATGACAACACACACTACAATATGATCATATTCAAAGGCAAACATGATAACATATATTGGAAACAAAGCAAATAAGACATGACTTTTTTTTTTCCACATATCCAAACAAGTCAGTTTAAATCTAAAACTAAACTTTATGTAATGTGGATCAATTCAAATATAGAAATTTAGATCAAACCAGCAATATCCACAATACAACTAATCTGAATTTAAAAACACAAGTGATCCGTATGAAGTATTGTACGACATGCTTTCAACAATCATGTTTGGATTCAAACAATAGCCCAATTCTTGAACAAGGTTAAACAAGAAAAATTTCTTTACCTTGAGATGATGTATGTCTATATCCATACTAATCAATCAGCCTTTAGAGCAAATAAAGCAAGTCCCCAAATAAAGACATTCAAACTCATATGGGTTTCAGTTCAAGAGTGTTATATTACACCTCTTGAACATACATTTAAAAACAACTTCACCTCAGTAATGGTGTAAATAAAGCCTTGTTCAATAGCACTCTAAAATGATTTGAATCTAAAATGACAACAAATATCACAATATTATTGGATCCAAAAAGTAAACATAATTACATACATTGGAATCAATGTAAGTGCAAATATTTGGAGCCAATGATCCAAACAAGTTAATCTGAATCTTAAATCTATCATGAACCGAGCCTAAGAGTGTTGATTTACACCTCTTAGCATACCAACATGCAATAGTTTCATGTCAATATACTTGGATGCACAGACAGTGAATGGCAGCACAGGCAGCGAAGAGGTCGGAACAGGCTTACTTAGGAGACAAAGAACCTGTTGGCGCTGATACCAATTTTGGAATATTAGCAGTGGAATGAATCTCTTCTTCTAGTAAGTTCACTCCCAGCGGCATGTCAGCCTGCAGTCTCTTTGCATGCAAAGGGACAACACCTGTGAATAGTAGATGAGGAGAGGAAGAAGCAGAAAAGGGGCAGAATAAGGGAAACAATTGATTCGTGGGTTTGCTTTTGGGAGGCGCTTCAATGTCGATCTCATGATCAACCTTCACATGGATGTAAGCTGGGACTTTATAGTCCACCTCCCAGGACTTCCCAAATCCCAGCGTCAGTTCTGGCCAGAGAAATGCTTGGCAAGCTCGTGGATGGTAATAAATCGGACTTTAATTCTGTTTAATGAAAACTTTATTTTGGAAATCAGTTTTCTTTCTTAACTTAATTTCGTAACTGCAATTTCGCCCAATTGCAGTTATGAAGTGAAGGATAGGGCTCAGGGCACTATCCAACAATTTCCACCGTTAAGAAAAGGTTGATGGGACGATCGTGAGCTTCCTTTGTGTACACGTTTAACTGTAAATCTTTTTCTCATTTGATGACGTGCTTCTATCTATCTTAATGTTGTGAGATTTTCTCACTGATAATGCACATGAACATTTTGCCAGCAGTTTGTCTCATGGAGTCCGATCTTTCACCTAATTTTTGAATCTTTATAACCTGCAATTCAAATTTGAAGTTAATATGCAACTTCTGGTAATAGCGAAGAATACTTACCCCCTCCCCCCTCCCCCACATATATATAGATATAGCCCAAGTTCCTATATGGAAAAAAAAAGGTTGAGCTTCAGCGTGCACTCCGTTGTGCGCTCAATCAGTCGATTGTGATGAAATAGGCTCTTGGTTCATGTTTAAAAGGGTGGCGAGAAAGAGGACAGGTTACTTACATAAACTAATCATGTTGAGATTAGCGTAAACTGAGCGGTTTAATTCAAATTGAACCCATTTTATTTGGAACGAGGTTCAATTCGTTTTCGGGTTTCTTTGAATTTTGACCTGATTGACAGACAATCGTCTGATTAAATTATGCCAATTCATAAAAATTTTGTGTTGATCGAATCAATCGAGAAGAATTGCATTTATTTCCTTCTGCTTATTGCTTCATGTTTTCTTGACTTTTCCTTCATGTTGTCAATGTCACCTTTGGCTTTGTCACTACCTTATGTAATCAACAAGGAAATGGCCAAGCGGCTGGTGGCAGTTAGGAAATTTAGCAGTCCACAAATTCATTCTTCCAAATTTTGCAATTTGAAGGAAGCTGTCATTATTTTTCTCACAAGGTAATTGAAATAGACCATCTGCTGCACGTTGCCTGATTGGTAGAAGACTTAAAAAGCATGGCTAAAAAACCTTTGCCACAGGGCTATTAGCGACTGTTTACTGGAAAGCTATTATGCGTGCTAGTTTTAGCAACAATGTTTTGTTTTTCCAGCAGCACTTTTAAATTTGACCATCAGACTGCTGGCAGATTTCAATTCTCATGAATGAAACTCAAGCATGTCCCAGCTGCCTCGTTTAAATGGTCGGAGCTCATCCTTGTTGAAATTTCATAGCATGCATTTGAGTTTTCATGTTGGCAAAAGAAAAAGAATTTAAGGCATGCCGCTGTCACTATTTTATCTTGTGGATCTTTCTAGAGAGGAGATTATGCTGGAAGCTTCTAGAAAGGAGATTACGAATAATCTTCCAATTTTCTAGAGAGAAGATTACTTTGGATCTTTTTAGAAAAGAGATTGTGCTGAAACTTTTTAGAGAACTCTTCTTATTCTAAAAAAAAAATTATTCTGGAACTTTCTAGAGAACTCTTCATAATTTTTTGTGCTTTATCCCTAACGTTTCTCCCCTATTCTGAGCCAATTGTAAATTATAAATACCTCTTTTGTATCTCCAATTAATTCAAGTTCTCAATAAAAGAACTCGTCTCTTCTGTTGTGGATGTAGACTACAAGCCGAACCACGTAAATTGGTGTCTTTCTCTGTTTTTACCTCGTTCGTATCCTTTGTTTATCTATCATATGCTTTTTAACATATCCAACCAATAAAAGAAATGGCCCAATGTATAGGTGGCAGCCAAGAGGTCTTCTGGTCCAGTGACCTTAGTTTACCGGCAAAAGCAGAAGCTTCAACGTGTCATTGTGATTACTCTATCCGTTCAAAAAATGGCCCAGTGAATAGCTGGGGTCCAGCAAAACTACTAGTCCACTAATTATTTATTTGAATTTTCAAAATCTGATTGAGCTGGGTTGATCAGAAATAATATAGGTTAACCATTAATTAAGGGGATTTTTGTTAAAATTGGCTGGTTTAAATAGGATTTGCTGAAAAAAGTTTTAGGGTCATGACTTGGTTAGCTTGTTCCAGTGATCACTAGAACATATTGATAATTGACCATAAGTTCTTTGTTCCCTAACAGTGGGGCACATTGCCCTTCTATCCAATGAGGGAAGCTGCAGCTTTAGGGGAAGCATCACACAAACATCTTTTTCATGCTCACTGATGCAATAGCAAGTGGGAAATTTAATAATATTGGCCCAATGAATAGCTGGTGTCCAGCAAAGCTACTAGTTTTTTTAACTTTTCAAAATCTGATTGAACTTCGAAATAATACGGGTTAAGCATTTAAGACGATTTTTTGTTAAAATTGGCTTGAATTGTCCGGTTTAGACTGGATTTGCTGAAATTGGTTTTAGGATAGAACAGTGGCTCAGGACTTGGTCGTCTTGTTTTGGTAATCACTAGAACATATTGATGGTTGGCAATAAGGGCTTTGTTCCCTAACAGGGGGCACATTGCCCTTACATCTAATGAGGGAAGCTGCGGCTGTAGGGGAAGCGTCACACAAACATCTCTTTCATGCTCACTGAATAGCAAGTGGGAACCTCCTATTTAATGGCCAGAGTTTGTAAGATCCTAGAGTATGTCTAATGCACTGTAACAAGACATACACTGATGTGTAACTCAACCAACATTGCAAGTTTTTAAGGAATTATTTTGCCTCTCCATTCTTCGATGTTTCACTCTCTACCAGGGAACCTTGAAACCTTGAATTTTGAAACACTGTCGATAGTTTTTTTTTTTAGTTTTTTTTTGTCGGATGCATTTAGAATTCGATGTTTGCATCTATTTTGATGAATTGGGACTACAATACTGCGTTTGAGCACCGGAATGATACAGAACGTACTCCATAAGAATCTGTTTTGAGTTTTTGACATACATTAACCACGGCCACTTGTAACCATTTGATAAAAAATTTAGATTCATTAGCAGAGGGCAGTTTAAAAGGGAAAGTCCAAGTACCCATAATTAGGCAAACGCCCACAATGCACTAAACCTTCAAGATAAAGGCTTTAGCAATGGGAGGCCATGGAATAAGTTGGCAATGACACGCCCAAGCTCAGTAGTTTATCCATGAATTTGGGTTGCAGAGGGACGGTAATTTAAAAACTCATAACTTCAGGGGCACATTATAAGATAATGAGCAAATCATTTAAGGCACCAATATAAATTAAAAAAAAAAAAAGTTATATGGAGCAGGTGTGGGAACTGCCCACACCTGCACATATGTGGATGCACTGCCCGAGCTTCTTTCTTCTGCCATATTAAGACTCAACCACTCAATCATAATGAAGCTTGGGCTCCCTCGATGAGCTTCTACAGTCAAAATATGGTAGCTCTAACTTGCTTGAGTTTCTTTAGTTACACCACAATCACATGGAAGCACTGGTGGCATAATCAATGCGATAGGATGAGACAGTACTTGGGATCAGAAGAGCACGAAGACTTTTATAAACGCATGGTATCCAACTCTGATCACCCACCATAAACACTAGATGAATGACATAGGAAAGGGTAAAATACTGAAGAAAAGGATGTACCATTCACAAAAAAATTAACATTGGACGTTATGTGGGGGCTAGCGAGATATAGGATTTCGTTGTTGCTCAGATGCGATTTTTCCTTTTTTTTTAATTCATTTTTTAGCTTCGTTGTTATCTTGTTTCAAGTTTTAGAAGTCCGAATTTTATGGTTACTGAGCTTTGCTAAACTCAAAAGAATGCTGAAAATGGCGATGACATTTTTTAGGGAAAGGAAATGCCTGTCTGCAAGTAAGGCTGTAAAGTTTCTATTCTTCACCCTCATGTATAGTGTTGAATAAATGCTCTGTCAAAAGCTTCACATGAGTCTACTGTTGCTGCTTTATAGATCTCGTAGTGAAGTCCATTCGGGCTAGAAGCTCTATAAGGTGGACAACTACGTCTTCTATTGCAACGATCGATTTAGTTTGATTCGTCTTTTGACATTTCCGCTTCCACCACTTATTGCCATTTTTATTAGCACCCTCCAACCTTGTTTCGGATACGATGCTAGAATAGTTTATGTTTCAAATATTCATGTCTCACATGCTATTGCATTACGTTGGTTTGATTTCTAATTATTTACCTATTGCCCATGTTCAACTTTGTACTTCTTGTTCTTGACATATCGACGATCCAAAGGCGTATCGACGATCTAACAACCACGCATGTTGCAACAATGTAATGGTCCCACAAAATTAAAATCAAAATCCAACCCCGTGACCATTTGCGGGTCTGAAGCAGAGCATCACCACATGGCAAATCTGAGAGACAAAACCCTGAACTGAGCTATGACAGACATCATTGTTTCACAAATTACAGCCAAATTAAAAACAGCCTTTGATACTCGAAGATGCGATCAGCATGTCTAATCCAAGAAAATGCGTGGCTTTGTTACCCTGGTAGATCTCCTGATGGGCTTGTGAAGGCAACTAAGCATATCATTATGGCAGTAAAAAGAATCATAGCAAAAGAAAATAAATTAGAAGGGACGGTCGTTTATAATAGATCCAGGGATAACAAAACGTCTAACTGCGCCTCACTAGAAGGATCTTGGTGATCTTTGTAGGCAAATAATTATATATGTAGATGACAACTCACTACCAATATCATCAAGATAATGGAGTTTTATCCGTGGATCTATGACGCAAGACGGACTAAGATAATGAATCCTAATTCGATGCGCTCACAACTAAGCAAGATTATGCTAAAAACTAATTAAAAGCCAAACAAATGACTAGACAAAAACGGAAGAACAAAGGAAAACTAACTAAAGTTTAAATTTGATTTCTCTTTCAACTCTGCAAAATGAAACCCACTCCCCTTTTATATAGAGAAATGGATGCATTAGGGATCTGGATTTATTGACAGTATTTGAAATTTTTTTGGTCTAGTTACAAACTTGGATTTACATTTATCTGCTTCAGGCTCTGCATCAACATAGGTCCTGCCCACCAAACCACGTAAACCCTGCTCTTCGCTTTCCTTCCCTGCTCACTTTTTTGTCATGATACCAGAGCAGCCGAGTTCCATGACGTACCAAAGCTCTCAAGCGTTTCTTGTCCCATTTCTGCTGTGGTATGAGCTTGATGAAGAATGTGCAATTACTATAAATTTGGAACGGACGTGAAGGATACAATTATAACCATGGTGTTGACGACTGAGATCGGCATCCAAGCTTCATTTATTATTAAGAACCACAGGATTTTCAAAAAAAAAGAACAATGGGTGCAGACTTGCGCTTTTTCATGTAACTTTATGAGAGGAACAGATACAGCAACAACGAGTCACACTATTTTGTACGTTGGGGAAAAATCATATTTTACAATGTAATTCAAAACTCAACTACACATAAGGGGGTGTTTGTTTGGGCTGCACGGAATGGTTAGTCATATTACAAACGGCATACTCGTTTGGGCTGCATGGATGAGTGTCTCAATTATATGATTGAAACACTTTCATACCTGCCCTCCTTCCAACCACTGTAAGGGCCACTGTCCAAATGCCAGAAATAGAGCTGACAGGGGCTTCTTGCCCTCGTCGCCAGGAAAACAAGCTGTCAATGGCACATGATAAGGATGTCCTTGTTGAAAAACCAAATGTGGGCTCTAGATATAATTTAGATCCAAACTCGTATTTATGCGAAGAAAAAACGACAGAGTCTCGACATCCAAAATAATTCTCAATAATAAACTTAACAAAATATAACTTTATGAGAGGAACAGATACAGCAACAACGAGTCACACTATTTTGTACGTTGGGGAAAAATCATATTTTACAATGTAATTCAAAACTCAACTACACATAAGGGGGTGTTTGTTTGGGCAGCACGGAATGGTTAGTCATATTACAAACGGATACTCGTTTGGGCTGCATGGATGAGTGTCTCAAGTATATGATTGAAACACTTTCATACCTGCCCTCCTTCCAACCACTGTAAGGGCCACTGTCCAAATGCCGGAAATAGAGCTGACAGGGGCTTCTTGCCCTCGTCGCCAGGAAAACAAGCTGTCAATGGCACATGATAAGGATGTCCTTGTTGAAAAACCAAATGTGTGCTCTAGATATAATTTAGATCCAAACTCGTATTTATGCGAAGAAAAAACGACAGAGTTTCGACATCCAAAATAATTCTCAATAATAAACTTAACAAAATATACTTAGTAAGAACTTAAAAACAACACCAACAAAATTCACAAAATGAACTTGACCAAGCAACGATATAACATGTGCATCAACGCTTAAATCACGAATAACTATTTTTAACAATTAAATATTACATGAACACCAAGAGTCTAAGAAAGACTCACCTCACTAGCTCATGTAATGAGCTACCCTACTTACAAAAGAAGACACACCTTGCTGAACTCGTATCACTCAAGCAGCTCATGAAGTGAGCACACCCACTCAACACAATCCACTCAACACTCTTCTTTGTCACACACACTAAATATGCCAGCATCCCTATTCATAGGGGAGAGGAAGTCGGTGGTGGATGCTTCCACCGATTTCAACATTTTTTTTTCATCATTACACATGCACCGACTTAAAAAAAGAAAGAGGAAAAGAAAGAGGCTCGTTGCCTCTTGAGTCATCTCGACTCTTCCAAGAGAGTCGATGATGACTCTTTACAATCTCCCCCTCATTACCGACTCTCTACTTATAACTCCTAACATTCTTCTAAGCTTGGCAAATGGTTGTAGTGGAAAGCCTTTGGTAAAATGTCTGCAACTTGGTCTTCTGAAGCGATTGGCTGCAACTTAATCTCTCCTTTGAGTACACTCTCTCTGATAAAGAGATGTTCTACCTCTATGTGTTTTGTTCGAACATGGAAGACAACATTCTCTGCAAGTCTAATTGCACTTTGATTATCGCAATAGATTCTCACTGCATAATCCACATCATGTTTAATGTCATTCAACAGTCGCATCAACCACACACATTGTTGTGCTTCTTGAGATGCTGCTCTATACTCTGCTTCTGTTATAGACCGTGAAACTGTCGGCTGTCGCTTACTGCACCATGAAATTGCACCACTTCCAGGACTGAATATACATCTAGTGGTTGATCTTCGTGTTGATATACCTTAATATTCTTTTGAGTTCCTTTGATATTCCTTAATATCCTTTTTACTGCTTCTAAATGTGGCTTCTTTGGAGTTTGCATGAACTTGCCCACGACACCAACTGCATAGGCAATGTCTGGTCTTGACAGTGTTAAGTAGATTAGGCTTCCAACCAGTTGTCGATACATAGTGACATCTTCTAGCTTGTCTCCTTCATCAATTCTAAGCTTCATATTTGTCTCAATTGGTGTTGAGATAGATTTGCAACCGAGCATACCATACTTACGTAGTAAGTCATGAGCATACTTCTTTTGACTTAAAAATAATCCTTTAGATTCGTAATCAATTTCCAATCCAAGGAAGTGTTGCAACTCTCCCAACTCTTTCATTTCGAATCTCACGATGAGATGTTCACGAATGAGATTAATTTCTTCATTGTCATCTCCTGTAATAATTAAATCGTCAACATAAATTAACAAAATAGTAAGCTTCGTACCTCTTGTCTTGACGAAGAGACTCGAATCTGCTGAGGCGACTTGAAATCCACTAAACACAAAAAATTCAGCTATTTTCCCCTACCATGCTCTTGGTGCTTGCTTCAATCCATAGAGTACTTTTCTTAGTTGGTAGATGTAGTCTGGCTTGTTTGAAGACTTGAATCCTTTAGTCTAATCCATATAGATTTCACGATCGAGATCTCCATATAGGAAAGCATTTTTTACATCCATTGTCCATAACTTCTAGGATTTGCTTGCAGCAATGGCTATCAGAATATGTACGGATGTGATCTTCGCAACAAGACTAAAAGTTTCTTCAAATTCAATATTATACTGCTGAGAAAATCCTCTCTTGACTAGTCGAGCCTTTTATCTATCGACTGAGCCATCTGCCTTTCTTTTTATTTTGTAAACCCACTTACTAGTAATGGGCTTCACTCCTGCAGGCTTTGGTACGAGCTCCCAAGTCTCGTTATACTCCAATGCCTTCATTTCATCTTTTATTGTTGGTTGTCATTTTTCAACATCTTTTGTTTCTTCAAAAGAAGTTGGCTCGATCTCCTCCATGTTGGCACAATCTGCATCTGCATACCTGAGATTTGGTTTTGGTATTCTCGTCGATCTTCTTAGTGTTATGGGTGCTTCTTCTGGCTCTTCAAATTGTGATGGTCTTTCTTCTTCTATACTTCGTTGTTGAAGAGGACTTACTCCTGTTCTCCATGGATCTACTCTTTTTTCTTGTCTTGGGCTATGAACTTGTTTATCTGGTCGTCTTGCTTCTATGACTTCTGGCTCAAGCTCTCAATGATTGATCTCAAATTGTATTTTATTTCGAACATTTCTCTCAAAAACTGGAGCATCTGGAAGCGCCTTCTTTCATCTGACAACCAGGATGATGTTTCATCGAAGATGACATCACGAGAAACATAAACTTGTCCTGTGCTAGGATTAGCACATCTCCAACTCTTTCGATATGGACCATACCCAACAAAGGCACACATTTGTGCCTTCTTGTCAAACTTAGTCCTGTGTTGCTTAGATAGAAAGACATAGCATACACAATCAAATACTCTAAAATAACTCACAAACGATTTCTTTTTATGGAGCATTTCATATGAAGACTTAAAATTAAATCTTGGCAACAGAAGTCGATTAATGACATGTACAGCAGTGTTGACACCCTCGACCCAAAATCTTGGTGGCATGTTCTTTGCATGCATCATGCTTCGACATGTTTCTGCTATGTGGCGATTCTTCCGTTTTGCCACTCCATTTTGTTGTGGCGTATAGACATATGTAAATTGCCTTCGAATACCGTGTTGCCTCATGTATGCCATAAACATGTCAGATGTATATTCGCTACTATTATCGGTGGCTAGACACCAAATTTTTATACCCAAGTTCTTTTCGCACCATCTAGTGAAACTCCTTAAACTTTTCAAGTGTTCAGACTTTTCTTTCATAAAATAGACTCAAGTATATCTTGAAAAATCTTCAATAAATGTGATAAAATACCATTTACATCCAACTGATGGGTCTGGTACTTTGCCGAATACATCTGAATGCACAAGCTCGAATGGTGCCTCTGTACTTGGATTCTTTAAATGGCCTTCTGTGCACCTTTCTATATTGACATCCAGGGCATACTTTGTTTGTTCGTACTTCAAGTTTTCGCAGACCAATCAACTTCCCTTTATTAGACATCTCTGATGTTTGTTGTATCCAATATGAGTAAGTCTCTTATATCAAATATTTGAAGTAACATGCTTCTTTGTTTTGTCAACATATGTTGTTTCTGCTGACATGACATATATGGACTCAACTTTTCTTCCTTAAAAAATGAGAGTTCCTTGAATATTTTCATTTCTATAAACTTTCACAACATTTGGGCCGAACAAAACATAGAGCCCTAAAGTTGTAAGTTGTGGCACAGACAACAAGTTCTTCGTCATTCCTGAAACATGATAAACGCTTCGTAAAATCTGGTCTTTACCGAAGTTGGCTACAACCTCTGCTTCTCCAATATGTGCCACTAGAAGCTTTGTGTTGTTAGCCGTAACAACAACTCGATTTCCGTCATATTCTTTCATACTTAAGAACTTGCTCTCATCACCAGTCATATGATTTGAACATTCAGAATCTATTATCCAATCAGTTTGATAATTGATCTTCTCTTCCCTTTCTTTTACTGGTTTTGTATGAGCGGAATTACATCTTGCTTGTTTAATATCATCTTTAACCTTCATTGAGTATAGAAACGAACTTTTCTGTATAGTCTCATTAGCTCCCCCATGTTGCGTACTTGTCATGACTGCATTTCCTTCATCTATTCTGACTTTGCAGTCACGAGCAAAATGACCCAATTTTCCACATTTGAAACATTTCTTCTTTGGCCTCCACTATTGTGTAGTTTCTCTTTTTTTTTATATATATTTTTCTCTTTCTTTGCATCAATGTTCATATTTGGAGACCTAATGACCAGCTTAGCTGGCCAACGTGATCTCTAACCCTTACTAAATAAAGCTTCCTCGTTATTTAATTTCAGTGAAAGTGAAGCCATTTACTTCGCTAATGTTCCTTGATTGATCAAAAGATTCTCCAACTCCAACAATGTTGGTTGAACTGGCCAGCCTTGAACACCAATTATAAAACTGCCAAATTCTGGACGAAGTCCACGAACAAGAATTCTCCGCATACGGGCCTCACTAATCTTAGACTCACGGCCAATTTGAGAAATCTCTCTATAGATGTTTTTTACCTTCATAAAATATTCTGCTATCGACATGTTTCCCTGAGTTAAGGTAGCTAACTCATTTTCTGGCAGTTGTAGGCGGGCATCATTAGCTCCAAAAAATAGTGTTGCAAAAGCATCACATGCTTCTTTAGGAGTCGTAGCATCACGTAGATGCTCTAATAAATCTTTTTCAATTGATACCTTAATTGCGAATAGAGCTTTTCTTGCTTTAATCATCCATTTCATTTTAGCTTCCTCATCGACATGAATATTTCTGTCTGATCCCAATACTATCCCCCATAATTCCTATCCAAGGAAATATGACTCCATACAAGATTTCCAATAGCCATAATTGCTATTGTAAAGCTTCTCAATATCATTTAATTCAACCGCTAATGCCGCCATAATTTCATAATACAATTGGCCTAATTAATCTCACTAGTAAATCGGCCCTTAAACTGAACCTCGCTTTGATACCACATGTAGGAAAAACGAATCTGGGCCCTAGATATAATTTAGATCCAAACTCGTATTTATGCGAAGAAAAACTGGCAGTCTCGACGTCCAAAATAATTCTCAATAATAAGCTTAACAAAGTATACTTAGTAGGAACTTAATAACAACACCAACAAAATTCACAAAATGAACTTGACCAAGCAACGATATAACATGTGCATCAACACTAACCAATAATAACTATTTTTAACAATTAAATATTACATGATCACCAAGAGTCTAAGAAAGACTCACCTCACTAGCTCATGTAATGAGCTACCCCACTTACAAAAGAAGACACACCTTGCTGCACTCATATCACCCAAGCAGCTCACGAAGTGAGGACACCCACTCAACACAATCCACTCAACACACTTCTTTTTCACACACACTAAATATGCCCAGCATCCCTATTAAGTAGGGGAGAGGAAGTCGGTGATGGATGCTTCCACCGATTTCCACAATTTTTTTTTCATCATTACACATGCACCGACTTAAAAAAAAGAAAGAGGAAAAGAAAGAGGCTCGTTGCCTCTTGAGTCATCTCGACTCTTCCAAGAGAGTCGGTGATGACTCTTTACAGTCCTAAGGTAAATGAGGAAAAGAAAATTCAAATATGCACAAACAGGGATGCTCGAAAAGGTTCCACCTACCCAATTTAATTGACAGAAACTTCAAGGCAGGTCGAATCTCGAGACCTTTGAGATTCAATAGGGCAGAAGAAGAATTAAGTCAGGTCTCTATGATCTATCAAATGCTGAAGTTCAGGAGTCAATAGGTGCATAATGAATCCAACTCATTGAACTAAATTTTGTCTAACGCTGATGGGATAGGTGAAGCCAAGCATTGCCTATGAAACGAGCTAAGCTTGTGCAGTAGCCCAAGTGGGTGATGTCAAATTAAAAAAGGCTGAGCTACAGCATGCCCCCTTTTGTGTTTGGTACATGACCAAACAGATTAGAAATTGAATGTCAAAGGGGTGTTGGGAGACGAAATAGGTTAGGGCCCGTTTGATGGCAAAGTATTTTACTGTAGAGGACAGATGTCTGTGTGTTTCAATTTTCTCAGGAATCCATCATGCACGGTTGAAAAGCCCCGGTCAACCGACTTAAATTCTTATCCACGGATAAAAGTCTGATCTGGAGCTGAAGCTGTGACCTTCACTATTGCCACTCTCGTCCGTGTGTTTGAGATAGCTTCTCGGCAGCAGCACAAGTCTACTTCCTCTAGAGCATTAGGTCTTTACAGGTATGTGCTACCTAACCTCTCTCTCTATCTTTTCCTTACTCTTTCTCACACCCTCCCCCCCCTCCACACCCTGTTTTTTCTTCTTGTTTGGCTGCATTTTTTGATCCCCTAGCTGGATTTCAGGTTGTGC
This sequence comes from Nymphaea colorata, assembly GCF_008831285.2. Taxonomy (NCBI): domain Eukaryota; kingdom Viridiplantae; phylum Streptophyta; class Magnoliopsida; order Nymphaeales; family Nymphaeaceae; genus Nymphaea; species Nymphaea colorata. The sequence goes on from NC_045150.1 coordinate 10,116,328, forward strand.
TGTTATGTTCTCTCGTTTTAGAGGACCTAGTGCTCGAGTACAAGTCTTTGATATGAACCAGTGGTTATGTTTTTATAAAACAGCATGGCTTTTTTAAATTGTATGCCAATTAAATATGCACAGATGTGTGCGTGTATATATATATATATATATCTTGTAAGCCTCGAATCTGCTGATACTGGGCCAAATATAGAGATGGAGTAGCTGCCTTGGTCTAAAACTTTTATCGTCCTACAGTGCCATCGAGTGCACGTGTTCAACACAGAAATCTTGGTTCAGTGCCACTGACATCTTGAATCATATTACTCTCTTCAGACCAGTTTTTTTTGTGGTAATTATTCTATGAAGCTATCCCTAATATTGAGTTGATTCATGAACCACTTGAAATGGTGTTTCATAAATCTGTTTCAATATTTGAAGCAGATTTGCAGAGCAGTTACACAATGTTCCTTATCTCAAACAACCCCTTGAAGTATGACACTTGAGGAATCGAACAAAAACCTAGAAATCAGTTAAAAGAACATGAAAAAATAATCTATTTTAACCTGCCGACCAACTGAATGGTGCATATAAGAGTAGATGAAAATTTTGCAGTTTGTTTGTAGGATAACATGGTAATTTCCATTGTAGGGCCTAGATTTAAAACAATAAAAAAGTAATCAGGTACTGACAGAGGGTAATATTGAAATGTAGTTGTTCCCAATCTTTTCTATTTTTCAAATCCTTAATCTTTTATCTATCTTAAAACTAACAAGGATTCACTTCAGATATTACACAGTTTTCATAAATCTTCAAACATTACGGAAACAACATCAAAGTAAGTTCGGATACCATAGTGAGTGATACCTTCAACTTGGACACAGTGTCTATCTTGCCACCTGCTTAGACATTAACCGCTCGTGGTCATAAAGATACTCCAAATCAAAACTTGGAAAATATTTTCATTAAAAAAAACAACAATGAGGATTCGATTTCAAAAATCATTGTCATCTGTTCTTAAAAGATAGACCAATTGGCATTGAATTTGTCATGGAAACGAACTAGGACTTGTGCAGTTCTATAAATTAGGTATTTTGGTTTCTAATTATACTTTATCCTAAATTTAATTTGAAAATAAAAAAATAGTAAATGCATTGACCATATGGTAGGACACGTATTAGCCAAAACACCTGTCCATCAGCAAAAAATTTTTGTTGTAATGACTAGTTTGGATTTGTTCAATATTCATTAGTGCTCTTTCAGCTACAAGAAGATGCTAGGAGTTAGGTACGTTTTGGAATCATGATGTCCTCCCATATTGTTTATTTTATCTGCTATAACCTTTTTCTTTAATTTTTTTTGGTAATCTGGTTGTGCTTGTTCAATTTGTGGCATTATCTCTCCAACAACATGAAAATCTAAGGTGAAAAACTCATTGATCTCATGCGTTAATTATCTTTTGCAATTGATATTTAATTTCAATAAGGGATGATCCTCAATATGGAGTGGAAAAATCAAAACCCGTATACGTATACATTTTTGCTCACTGCACAGCTGCCCTTGAAACAGCGATAGCACAATCAACTAGAAAAGCTCAAAGACGGACGGTCGAGCAAGTCCCAATCATTCGCAAGCGAAGGAACCTTGACCAAGAGGGCTGATCGACATTAATGCGCCATTGGTGACAGATAATTCTGATTAGATTATGCCAATTCATAAAAATTTTCGTTGATCGAGTCAATGTAGGTGAATCACATTTATTTCCTTTGTTTATTGCCTTCATGTTTCTCCACTTTTCCTCTCAGATTGTTTAGGTCACCCATGGCTTTTTCACTAGTTCATGTAATCGATAAAGGAAATGGCTGCTTCAATATTACCAAATTGGAGGAAACTGCCATTATTTTCTCACAAGATAATTGAAAAGTTCCAGCTGCTGCACGTTGCCAGCCGGCTGGCCAAAAACCCATAGGGGGTATTAGCAACGATTTACTGTGAACCCATTACGTGTGCTACTTTTAACAACAATTTATGGTTTTTTCAGCTACAATTTTAAATTTGGCCATCCGGCAGCTGCCAAATTTGAATTCAATTTTCAACTCTCAGTACGGAAGCTCAAGCAAGTCCATGCAGCTCGTTCAAATGGCCGAAGCTCAACGACGTTGAAATTTCATAGCATGCAATTGAGTTTTGATGTTGGCATAAGAAAAGAAATTAGGGAATGCCACTGCCACTGTTTTATCCAATCAATTAAAAGAAATGTCCCAATGTATAGGTGGTAGCCAAGAAATCTGCTGGTCCAGCGACCCTCCTTTAATGGCAGAAGCTGAAGTTTCAACGAACCTGTGCTTTAATGCGAAGGAAAATAGAATTCATGGTATGTCATTATCACTACTCTATCGGAAAGTTCAATAATATTGGCCCAATGAATAGCTGGTGTCCAGCAAAGCTACTAGTTTCTTTGAACTTTTCAAAATCTGATTGAGCTCAGAAATAGTACAGGTTAAGCATTTAAGACGATTTTTTGTTAAAATTGGCTTGAATTGGCCGATTTAAATTGGATTTGCTGAAAATGGTTTTAGGTTAGAACAGTGGCTCATGATTTGGTCATCTTGTTTAGGTAATCACTAGAACATAATGATGGTTGGCCATAAGTGCTTTGTTCCCTAACTGGGGGGCACAAACATCTCTTTCATGCTCAGTGACCCAATACCAAGTGGGAACCTCTTATTTAATGGCCAGACATTATAAGGCCCCAGAGTAATATATCTAGTGCATGTTACATACAGCTGACCAGTGGGATGTCTTCCTTGAATTCAAGTGTAACTCCATGAATAGTGCAAGTTGCATAATGAATTCCCTTTAATGGTAAAGTGTTCAGAATACATGCTAACGGAAATGAAACTATATCTCCTTACGCATTTATCTCTCCATATCCGACACATCTCCAATCATGTTTATAAGGCTTCCTAGCTAGGAGAACTTGAGATGGGTTACTCTGCAATGGTGCTAAGGATGAAGATCGGATTCCCCCTCCTCGTCCTCTTCCTCCTCCTTTCCTTCCGGGTCGACCAGGCAATGAGCAGTAATGACTTTGTTGATAGCTACTGCAACAGAGACATCAATTACATTGACGGAAGCAAGTTTCAAACGAACATGCACCTAGCCTTTGCCACCTTGATAGCGGATGTCAATCCCCTTGGTTTCTCCAATGCCCCAGAGGGTGAAGGATCGGAGAGAGTGTATGCCATGGTGCAGTGCAGGGGTGACATTGATAAGCAAACCTGCAAGGAGTGCATCGACACTTCGACCCAAAAGGTCAACGACACAGACTGCACCTACCCCATGGAAGCCATCATATGGTATGAAAAGTGCCAGCTCTGCTACTCCAACACCAAATTCTTTGGCCACCTCGATGTCGATCAATCTGGGGCTCATCTTTGGAACTCACCTGACGTTAATGATTCGTTCAACGAGAAGTTGAGCAGTCTGCTTCAGAATCTGATTTCCCAGGCGACAACAGGGCGTTCAACGCCCTTGTTTGCCACGGGATCCATCCCGTGGAATGGCCAAGAAACGATATACGGACTGATGCAGTGCACCAGGGATACCAGCCTTGCTAATTGCCAAAAGTGTTTGGAAACCACCAGATCCCAGATTCCTACGTCGGATACTTGCCAACATTCAATCGGCTGTGAATTTGTCAGGGGAAGTTGCCGTTTGAGGTACGATACAGTGCTCTTTTATGGAACCACAACTCCAAACCCACCCCCTCCATCAAAAATCAAGGCCAAGCCCACCTCTTACACCCTATTCAGCACCTCTATCAAGTCAAAAGCCAAGCGTATTAACTCCTCCGCCCAATGCTGGATCCAACACTACTACATCAGGCTGGTTCTCTCTCTCTGTCTCTCTCCCTCCCCCTCCCCAATTCATATGACAAGAATATTTTATATATGCAGGCCATCAGAAAAGTATAGGCAGAAAACGCATGTATATCATAACCGGCATCTCCGTCATGATGATTGTGGTTGTTATTACTTGCTTAATTTGCGGCTTTTACTGGTGGATGAGAGAATTTTGTTGCCTTTGGAGAAATACGTTGAAGCCTCGCGGATTGCAGAGGAAAAAAGAAGAAGATGACGGATCGGAACAACGAGGTTAGTAAAAAAAGGAACATTATAAATCAGAGAAAGAGAGGGACAGAGATAGGTTTTGGTTTAAACACCGGTTTATCCGTTCAAGTATCTCACTACAGTGTTACGGAAAACCCATTTTGTTTTTCAGTGTTTTCTTCAGGTTTTTTCACATTTTTCAGTACTAACCAATTTTTTATTTTCATGGTTTTTACATTTTGTTTTCAGTTTTTTAACTTCTTTTGAAATTTATTGAAATTTACTCGAGAAAACTAACTTTACCGTACTGTATAATACATTTACATGATCCTATAGGAAGAACGGATGTATCATTGCATGCCATATTCATAATCGTCTGTGACAAAGCTTTCAATTTTCCATCCATAGTCCAGATTTATGTCAACCAAATCACAACCAACAAGTTTTCTGGTCCGCACGTTAAAGTCGTCGTTTGCTTCCTTGTTATGAAGATGACCTATCCAAGAAAAGTTGCATCATTTGTGCAGATCATACACAGACATTAAATTTTGGCAACATAAGATGTGTGCATGTGTGGGCTTCTGCCAAGCATGCCAATAGGTCCAATTTATATATAACATAAGATCGAACCACATAAAGGAAATAGGATAAGAGAAAATTTTGACATCAGATCGGATTCGAACATAAGAAATGACATCTCTTTGGATTCAAATTCAGATTTATGTAAATATTGATCAGATTTGGATTCAAAACATCATTCTAAATAAATATTCTATACTCAATGTCTGTAATTTGGTATGAATTCAGTTTAAAAATCAGATTTGGATTCGGCTGTTAGACCTGGATCCATTTCTTTTCTTTCCAAACACACATATTAGCTCTCCTTTTTTTTTCCTCGTTATTAACTAGTCATCCAAACACTAGAAACACCTTTTCTCCATTCCATTGTTTCACTCTCGCTCTATGCTGACCACTCAATGCTCGAGTCTCTGACCACTCAATGCTCGAGTCTTTTCCTTTGTTTCATTGCTCACTGCCTCTCCACTCATCTTCTTCTTCTACCATCCTTGTTCACATCTCTTCCTATTGGAGTAACACCATTTGGAGGCTGTGTTCCAACCCCCCTTCAAAGGTTTATGTGTCTTCCAAAGGTACGTTTCTCCATCTCTACAACCTGCTACCCATTCTTCTCTTCCTTACAGATTCTCTGTCCGCAAACCGCTGCCACGGCCTGTTCCAGGTAAGAGCCACTGCAAGCGTATAGCTTTCCCGTCCACGTCACAACAAGCGGAACTCGTTATGCCCTCACCCTCAAAAACCACCAACTCATCTGATATTCTTAAGTTCCTCCAAACTTCACATCAAAGGACCTTATCAGCATCGTTCTCTGGCACTACAATGGTGACATCGCCATCAGTGTTTCTACTGGGCCTTGGCACAGCAGCCGAATTTCGTGCGTGAGTGGCTAAGTCGTCACCTGTTGAGGTGATCCTACACCAACTTGGAAGTGAGGCAACCTTCGAGAAAATCATCAAATTTTCTCCTTCTTCTCTCTCACTCATTTGTGGTATTCCTCTCTGGAGCTGCAGCAGGATTGAGTGAAAAGTACACATTTTTTCATCTCATTTTCAGGTACCCACATGGCTAGCCCTCGAATTGTTTGTTGAAACGTCTGTGTATATAGTGTGCATTTACTTGAACGATTTCTTGTTGGGTCTTGACTCTATGCGCTGTTGATTGAAAACGGATAATGAAGGTGACCTCATGAAGCACTTAGCTTAGAAATTGATGGAAACCAATGGCACATGAGCTATTCCTAATATACATTGGGCTGTACATGCCTGTATAGTATATAATGGATCAGATTTAGTACGTAATTTCATAACTGAATTTGAATCAGAAACAGATAGTTGACCAAAGTTTGATTAAAACTCTAAATCAATCACATAGAAATATTCTTTTGCTACTTAAGCTAAATTCAGATGACCATGGCAATCACATAGAAATATTCTCTTGCTACATAGAAAACCAAAATCGAGTTCACTGGCAAATTCCGTTAGTTCAAACTCAACCAGACGTACTTGGGAACATGGTACATCAGAATGTAATGTAAACCTCCAAAAATATACCAGGTAGCCCACAAAATACACTTTATTTTTTAGTCTCCCAAACAGCGACTCTCTTTCTTTTTTTTTTTACTGATAGGAAAGATGCAAGGAGGCCGGTTGTCTTCTTGCTTGTTTTGATGCTTCTTTTGCGTGTTGTGGCATTCACCTCTAGGTGATACAGCTTTGGCTGTTGGGTGAGCCACGTGAACGCTCTCCTCTAACACAAGACTTCATTGGCTCCTGACTGAACTCTTTGAGCTTTTCATTTCTATATGTCCCTAGGACCAGCTGCAACTAAAAAAGAAGATGAACTTAGCTATGTTCTGCGGCTTGTATATTAAAAATTTTGTAGTTTAGTAGGCCATTTTTTTTCCTCGGAAAAGTTTAATGTTTGTATTCTATCTTCAAAATTCACATAATATTGAAGAATAATATTCAAGTTTCATCTCACTATCACAGAAGTTTTTGTGATTTGAGATTCTTTTTACTGGAATGTACACATTCTGTTGAATTGTTGCCACAGAAAATCTCACTATGATAGTGTTATATGATAACCATGATGTACAAATAATGGTGGGTCTTGTGATGATAGTGTTCTAGTTATCAAACAATGGACATAACAGACTATATATGATGCAAACACTGAACAAAACATATAGAATGCACAAAACACAAATCTAACATCAGCATAATAGATAGAACGAACAAGACAAACAGGAAGGAAAATAGACACTGGACAGAATGAACATGGTGTTCTGTTCTTAAAACCATCAAACAATAAACAAAGAATTCCGATGACTGGATGGACAGGGCAGAGATGTGGTAGACAAGACGTCTTGTCTGTTCTATCTAGAGGAACACTTTCCGAACAACCTCTTGGCTTCCTCGGTGACCTCAAAATACACCAGAACGTATCACTAGCTTTGCTTCAAACTTGGTGACCGCTGTTTAGGACGAATGGGTCCGCGTTTCTGGACCTATTTTTGTCTTATGAAAAGAGAAAGGTACTCTATTGTAGAAGTAATTCTTTTGTGCCATTTCATAATTAATTTAAGACAGTATAAAATCCAATCACTTTTCTTTTTCATCTCCCTTTTTCCATTTTTTCACATTTTATTTCTCCTTTCTTGAATTTCTTCATCATTTCTTCAAGGGTTCTACCATTCACCGGCACCTTGAGATGTAGGTCCAATTTCCAACCAACTGTAACACTCAGATATTGGAGGGAGGGCAAATGCCAAGGCCTGTTGATCATGGTGTTCTCTTGCTGTGATGCCCATTGTGCTGCCTTGCCACAACACATCCAAACATAATATACCAGCAGATGCCAAGTAAAGAGAAAGAAAAAGAAAGAAGAGACACCTACAACATTAAGAAGATTAACAAGAGTCCAAAAGCCAAATTCCAAGTATGTTGATGAAGATTATGCAATCCTATTGAAGATCGAGCTAGCAACTTCCAAAGAAACAAAATATGTTGACAAATGGCAAGCCGCAAAGAAAGACAAGATGAAGGTATTGATGTAAAACAAGACCTAGAAGCTTGTACTAAAGCTGCAAGAGTGAAACCCATTGCCTCCAAGTAGGTTCGCAAAATAAAAAGAAAGGCAAATGACTCAATTGATAGATACATGGTTCGTCTGATCATGAAAGGATTTTCATATCAGTATGGTATTGACTTTTAAAAGACTTTCAGTCCTGTTGCTAAGATCACATATGTACATGTGTTGATAGTTATCATTGCAACCAAATCCTGGAAGCTAAGGCGAATGGTTCTGAAGAATGCCCTTTTGCATGAAGAGTTTGACTATGAAATCTATATGGAATAGCTTGAAAGATTTAGATCTATAAATAAGTCAAACTATGTCTGCACATTGAGGGGGGCAAGCATCTATAGCATGGTATGGAAGCATAACTGAATTTTTAGTGTTTAAGGGATTCCAAGTCGCTTTAGCATATTTCAGTCTCTTCATCAAGACAAGAGGTACAGAGATTAATATTATGTTAATTTATGTTGATGATTTAATTATTAATGAAGGCAATGAGGAAGATAATCTTATTCGTGAACATCTCACAATGAGATTTGAAATGAAAGAGCTGGGGGAATGTTAAGACATTTCCTTGGATGAAAATTTGATTACATATCTAAAGGACTATTTTTAAATCAAAATGAAATATGTTGATGACTTACTTTGTAAGTATGATATGCTTGATTGCAAACATATCTCAAAACCAATTGAGATAAGTACTATGTCAGAATTGATGAAGGCAAGCAAGAAGACGTCACTATGTGCCAGCAATTGGTTGGAAACTTGATATACATAACATTGTCAAGACCAAACATTGCATATGTAGTTAGTTGTTAAAGGGTATTCCCCTTTCCTGAAAATACAGCTTAGTTTCCTTTTTTTCAAATTAGTCATTACCATCCTTTAAAATCAAAGGCTTATATACATATATAAATATATATATATATATATATATATTATATATATATATATATATATATATATATATATATATATATATATATATATATATATATATATATATATAGAGAGAGAGAGAGAGAGAGAGAGACAGACAGAGAGACAGAGAGAGAAGGAAATTGGTACACCCCAAACCATTACGTCATGGATAAAAATAAAACCGTTCAATTCGTTAAACAAAACAAAAACATCATAACATGTTAATAAAAACTAATTTGATAAGAAACATGGTTTGGTTTAAGTTGTTTTTAAGGAAGATAGAGATTTCTCCATCATCAGAATTTTGATGTAAAATAAACTGTTCAATATATGAGCTGTCCATCTAAATTTTAGAAAATGATTCACTCATTATATGTTTGATATCAGCTTATTCTTAAGATCACAAATGTAAAGTTAGATAGCAAAAAATACACTATAATCATTGCTCTTAATAGCCGTGTGATTTTGCCCCTGACCTAATGTCTTGAGACCTACAAATATATATATATATATATATATATATATAAGAGAGAGAGAGAGAGAGAGAGAGAGTTGAGTAATTGGCAGATCACAGACCATTAGGTCAGGGATTAAAACCAGACTCCTTAAGTTCTTATGAAAAAAATTTTTAAACAAAAATATAAATGTACAAATATTTTTACAAAAATATTTTGATATAAAACATGTTTCATTTAAGTTTCTTTTATGAAAAATGCAGACTTTTCTGCAAATAAAATGTTAATGCTATAAGTGCCATTGATTTTTGCATATTATAAAAACACTATTAAACTCCAACATATGATCAACTTAATGTAGGTTTTTCATCGACCCATTCGGATTATGGAATCTTCATATATGGAACCCATCAAGCTGTAGCAAAATCAAGCGATTTGTGATGTGTAATTGTCAGTGTGAGATTGCTAGCTTAGGTCGAGAAGATGGAAACTGGTGTCAAACTCATAACCTAAAAGATGCAAATGGTAATTGGAAAAAAATGCCATATAGGTTATTCGGATCCACCCTCATGAGATATCCTAAAAAATAATCGCCCAAATCTGGCCCGCTTGTTGATCTAGTTTGTCCGATTGAAGTACTCAGGTTCTTTAGATAGATCCAATGAATATGAAATTAATTCATAAACGATGCCCTCGCATTTTGCCGGATCATGTTCAGGTAATACGATTTTGATCCACTGTCAGAAATACTTTAAATCTGTTGTTAGAAAAACCAAATTTAAAGATCATATGCTTCTAACTATTGATTGGCTTCATAGCTTCTAAGTAAAAGGCATTCATTATAGCCAATTCTTAATTAATTGAAGTAATGTTTCTGAAAGTTTCTCTCGCATTTTATTTATTAATTCCTTAAGTGACAGAGAAAGATTCATGCATGATCTCAAGGAGTGAGGCTGTGGCATGCTTACTTGTCCTGCTGGGGATGGCTCACCTCCTTAACAATGTCAAACTTCCAGTTAAGGAGTAAGGCTGGGGCATGCTTACTGGTACACTTGACTTCATCCACCAAGTTAGTGTGCAAAGTAGTTTGTGGTTTAACTCTACGTCTATATAAGTGTGCACATACAACCGCTGTGATTGCACAGGCAGCAGCTAGCAAGAAGGATTTTATGTAAACATTCGAACAAGGGTCCTAAATTCTTCACCGCAACCATGCATAATGGGATCGATGGGCAGAAGGTGAAGTTAACAGGTACCATAATCTGTCCGCTGGTTCTGTTTCATATCTGTATCTCCAATTGCTATTATCACAGGTTGTTATCTTCATCAACTTTCCCATCCTGATTTCTTTCTTGTTCTCCTCCTCCTTCTTCTTGTTCTTCAAGGTTTTTTACCAGTGATAGGTTCAACTACTTCTTTGGTTGGACTTGTTTTGCAGTCACTGCTCGCTTTAATAAAGACCACAATATCTGCAGGAAAGATCCTATGCTAATGATGCCCTTCGCTGCACCTACAAACCTGTAGGTAAGAGACCCAAACTGTTATTCGGATCACAAGAACAAATATGCATTGTGTTGCTTCCTTCAAAATGCAAATTTTCTTCAACGAAAATCATAAGAGTGTACGGATATTTCGATTCAGAGAGAGAGAGAGAGAGAGTTGTTTCCATGAAAATGTCAAATTTCTTAAATGAAAATCATAAGAGGAAGAGGGGAAGACAAGAACAGGTCAAATTAGCCTCTACAATGGCACCCTTAATTCCACATCACCACTCTTCAATACCATCCGGACAATATTCTTCAAGATGACGTGGTCAATACATGAAACCCAGCCTAACCTGTTGTGCTACCCATCATTCAGAGAGAGAGAGAGAGGGAGAGAGAGACCTTTTTACTTATATTTAGTAATATTTCTGCATGCTACAGTCAGCTTTTGTTACCAAATTCCCAAACGCACCCAATCTGAGCAAGAACAGCTATAGTACTTGTAGGTAGATCTTCAATAGCACACTAGCCAGGAAAGTAGAAAGGCCCTAGAGAAATGCACCTAAGTCTGGACAGCTCATGCTACCACTCGTTAGGCCGTAGTTAGGTTGGGGACCGGTATACTGCTGTTCTGAACAGCTCATGCTACCACTCGTTTTACGGCGTAGTTAATAGGTTGACCTGGCAGCCAAAAGAACAAGTTTATCGCTATTCAGTTATCGCATATATGTGGAGTTTGATAACTGTTGGATATGCGTAAGCAGAATGGTCCTAACTGTTTTGAGCTTGTGGATTCATACGTTAACAATAGAACCATTATAGAGCCATTGGATGACATTATCCTTGTCACAGGGGTTCGAGAAATCAAGGTTTCAGTCCGCCATAGGTGGCAAATGAAGCGGCTATTCGCTGAATTTCCTCCTGTAACGTAAGCATCATTGGTCTGAATTGTTCCACCGCTCCCTTCCCGCTTCAGTATTTCATCTTGCAAATTGTTATTTTTGCTTTTCCTGCATCATGCAGGTGCTCGCATGGCAATGATGAATGAGAACTTCCACTGGTTTACATAGACGAGAGGTTTCAATTAATAAAGTATCTATGAGCATATTACATCCACTATAAATCTACTGCGAATATAATTAGCTGAAATATCGATATATATAGATTTCTGAACATATCAAGGCAGGGTCTTGGTGTGAAGAACGAAATCAGGAAGATAATTGCTAGTACAGCTGGTTATATGCACAGGTCTTTACACATTTGCATTGTTCCGTTAGTTCGCTTTCTAAAGCAAAAGGAAATTAATACAACACATGCACTCCTATGCACAATGGGAAATAAGTGATGAAAGTTAATGCAAAAAATTAAAAACGTGTGCAGCTGTTTTTATGAAGAAGGTCAAGGGTTCAGGTCCTTCACCTTGCGATGATGACATGGTGCCCCTTCACCATGCCTATTTTAATTTTCAGTTTTCTGTTTTTAATGCATATGTCAATTATAACCATAGTGGAATCACCAAGAGTCATGTCAATTATGGATATAGTGGAATCACCCAGAGTCATGTCATTTATTTTTCAGTTTTTTTTGTGATGTATATATATACGCCCCTTTGTGTCAGCTAAAAGTGTGTGAGAAAGGCTTTCAAGTGTGCTCAAAGAGTCCTATTGTGGTGTGTTTAATCTTTTCTGCCTTGTGCCGTGCCTTGTGAGCACTTGTAGAAACAAGTGCTGGATTAGTGTATGTGTTGTTCTTGTGTTGTATGTTGTGTAATTCATGGGAACACAAGAAGAGGACGTGCAGGCAGGTCACTCCTGTAGCAAACAATTTGACTACCTACAAGATTTTGATCTGCTTATTTCTCACATGTTTCCCAGCAATTATTGACTTGAAATAGGACTCAGTTATTGCTCTCTCTAACAGAGACCGAACAAGGAGAACTGCAGGTACAATTACGATAGAAATGAAATACGATGGACCTAAAGTATGCAAAACTTCATTTCTTTTTTTCCTTAACAGCATTTCTGCTCCCAAAAGTGTTCAAATGTCATATTACCCGTGGCAGGAAAGTGGTCGACAACCAACTCCTCCTCCACCCTCACCTCCACCTCCACCTCCTGCCAAAGTTGCAGATGAAAAAAGAAAACCAAAATTGAGTTCCATGGCAAATTCCGTTAGTTCAAACTCAACCAGACGGACTTGGGAACATGGTAGATCAGAATGTAGTGTAAACCTCCCAAAATATACCGGGTAGCCCCAAAAATACACTTTATTTTTTAGTCTCCCAAACCGTGACACTCTTTCTTCTTTTTTTTCCTGAAAGGAAAAATGCAAGGATTATTAGGTATAGGGGCACAGAGGCCGGTTCTCTTCTTGCTTGTTTTGGTGCTTCTTTTTGCATGTTGTGGCTTCCATCTCTAGGTGATACAGCTTTGGCTGTTGGGTGAGGCACGTGAATGCCCTCCTCTAATACAAGACGTCAATGGCTCCTGACTGAACTCTTTGAGCTTTTCATTTCTATATGTCCCTAGGATCAGGTTCAACTAAAAAAGAAGATTGTGTTTGAGCTTTCTACTTTCTTTCTCTCACTGTGAGTCTGTTGGATTTGATAATATGAATATGACCTCCATACACGGATGGCAGATTGTGTGTGACAGGCCAGTTAAGAGAAGGTGTGCTGCACCAAAGAAGGGAGCTGAGTTTAAGATGGTCTTTGGTTCAAAGGTGAACATTGTGTGGCGTTCCTGGTCATCTCCCATCTTCCTGCTCTTAGAAGCAGCAGTCTAAACAGAAGCCAAGTTCGGACGGTGGAAAATAAAGAAAAATATCTTTTCTTTGTTTAGACATGCATTGTCGTGAGAGGTTTGATCTTATCTGTCTCAACAAGCTATGTTCTGCTGCTTGTATATTAAAAATTTTGTAGTTTAGTAGGGCATTTTTTTTCCTTGGAAAAGTTTAACCTTTGTATTGTGTCTTCAAAATTCACATAATAGTGAAGATTAATATTCAAGTTTCATAGCACTGTAACAGATGTTTTTGTGATTTGAGATTTTTTTTACTGGAATGTATGCATTCAGTTGCATTGTAGCCTCAGAAAATCTCACTATGATAGTGTTATATGATAACTATGATGTACAAATAATGGTGGGTCTTGTGATGATAGTGTTCTAGTTATCAAACAACGGACATAACAGACTATATATGATGCAAACACAGAACAAAACATATAGAATGCACAAAACACAAATCGAACAACAGCATAATAGATAGGATGGACAAGACAAACAGGAAGGAAAATAAACACTGGACAGGGTGAACATGGTGTTCTGTTCCAAAAAACATCAAGCAATAAACGAAGAATACCGATGACAGGATGGACAGGACAGAGATGTGGTAGACAAGACGTCTTCATAGCTTGGAGCTGGTACTAAATCTGCAAGAGTAAAACCTATTACCTCCAAGTAGGTTGACAAAACAAAAAGAAAGACAAATGACTCAATTGATAGATACATGGCTCGTCTGATCACAAAATATGTACATGTGTTGATAGTTATCATTGCAGCCAAATCCTAGAAGCTAAGGCAAATGGTTCTGAAGAATGCCTTTTTGCATGAAGAGTTTGACTTTCAAATCTATAAATAAGTCAAACTATGTCTGCACATTGAGGGGGGCAAGCATCTATAGCATGGTATGGAAGCATAACTGAATTTTTAGTGTTTAAGGGATTCCAAGTCGCTTTAGCATATTTCAGTCTCTTCATCAAGACAAGAGGTACAGAGATTAATATTATGTTAATTTATGTTGATGATTTAATTATTAATGAAGACGATATGGAAGACAATCTCATTCGTGAACATCTCACAATGAGATTTGAAATGAAAGAGCTGGAGGAATGTTAAGACATTTCCATGGATGAAAATTTGATTACATATCTAAAGGACTATTTTTAAGTCAAAATGAAATATGTTGATGGCTTACTTTGTAAGTATGAAATGCTTGATTGCAAACATATCTCAAAAGAAATTGAGATAAGTACTATGTCCGAATTGATGAAGACAAGCTAGAAGACGTCACTATGTGCCAGCAATTGGTTGGAAACTTGATATACTTAACATTGTCAAGACCAAACATTACATATGTAGTTAGTGTTACGAGTAGATTCATGTGACTCGAAGCTGCATTTAGAGGCAGTCAGATTAATATTAGGGTAAGTTAAATAAACTGCTCACTAAGGTATACTCTACAAAAGTGGATCAGCTCATCAAGTCATCGGTCATTGTGATGATGATGTATTTGACTAATGCCATAGCTGGAAGACATTAAACAAGATGTAGATTATATAGTGGGACTCTACTGAGATACTGAAGGTAATATTAGACTTGGAGAGAATCTCATCTTCTTTGCTCAGACAAAACATATAGAAGTGCAACATTACTATATCAGAGAAAGGTGCTGAGAGTTGAGGTATAGTTATAAATTGCTTTAGAAGATCAGCTTGCTCATATATTCACCAAGGGGCAGTCAGTGCAGACATTCACCAAGTTCAGAAGAGTTGTAGGTGTTATTATGTAAAGAGACAGTAATGAGGGGGACATTGTAGCGGTTCGTCACCGACTCTTTAGAAGAGTCGAGAGAACTCGTGTTCTCTCTTGCTTTCCACCACCGACATCTTCTCACTGCAAGTAGGGGTGCTGGTCATTCTGGTGTGGATTGAGTCTCAGGTGAGTGAAAGTGAATGTGAAGGTGCTTGTGTGCTCACTTTGAGAACTAGTGAAGTCGTTGAGTTAGTGTGCGCATCAAGTGAACGTGGGATGCTCGTGGGTAACATGCTTAGCAATTGAAGTTCAGTAAGTCCACTTAAGTATTGTGTTACTTTGCAAGCACTTTATGAATAATAGTGGCCTATTATTAAGTGTGTTGTTTGATGAAATTCACGATTTCAATAATGGGATTCTACCAATGTATTGTTAGAATTTTTTGGGACACCGAGACCCTGCCAGATTTTGTCCTCATAAACTATTGTTCAGATTTGGATCCAGAGAAATTAAAATTATCCGAGGACCAAATTTTCTACAAACAAGTGTTGCTCAAATTTCATTGTAAATCTTTTGATATCTGAACTTTTCAAAGTTTGTTGTGTCTTTACGTGCAAGTATATTGTTCAATGTTCCACATTTTAATCTTGTAGCATTGAATGTGTAATGATATATCTAGTTATTTGTTGTGTCTACTAAATAATAACAGGACAGAGTATACATGATAAATATATAGCTGGAAAGAATGTACTTTCCAGCCCAGAGGTAACATGTCCCCTTGAGCCATTATGAGCTTCATAGATTCTGCCATCAATTACAAAAGATTTCCATATATTAACTGATGTTTTTTGGGCATTAGTAGAGTGTTTTCTTGTGGTAGTCATGAATTGCAGAACACACAGAAAATAAAATTCATGCATAAGGAAACCTTGAGCAAGGGCGAGGTGTTAGAAAAGCTTGTGATCGACCACGAACATACGTAGGCCATTAATACACATTATTTGATTCAACTCAGGTCACACAAAGATGCTACCCATGCACTTGAACTTGTCGTTGGCAAGATGTTACTATTTTCCTTTTTCCAATTAATGTATATCTTTGAATTTTGGAATATTATTTCTTTATTTTTTAAAAACTGTTCACGCAAGAGAAACAAGGTTTCCATCCTCTGAACCTGCCTGTGATTATGGATTTTTCCAAAAGCCTTTACTTTTGCGGGAATGTGCAATGATCAAAATTGATTCCAACTATCCCTTCAAAAATATACTACTTAGCTTCATATTCATGTCATTCCCAGTGAAATGATTAACTCTATGATTAAAATCATAATCTCTGGATTCTTAGTTGTTGATATTGTTCATTCCACGTGGGAGCAACAAACACAGAACAGGTGCTTAATTAGTTTTCCAATATAAAACACTGCCAAGCCAGAGATTATTATTCTAGTTGGCATACGTAGATCTCTATCATGTGGACATGGGCATCGAAACATACTGCAATATTAAAATGTTAGATCACCTGAACTTGTGGGTAAAATAAACTAAGCGCTAGTGCCGGCATGTACGTAGAACGATTTTGAGATATGATATGGATTGGTTGACCTGTGATGAGGAAACAAGAAATTACATTAAAAAACTAGCCAACCATGGCATAGAAAGAAAATGCCTACACAAATCATAATAAATTTTTGTTTTTCAGGTAAAAGACCCAGCTGAGGCTTGGGTTTGACGAATATTCGTCAACTAAATTACATCATTCTTGGCGGATTGAATCCAATGTTATATTTTATAATCGCTGCTGTGGACATGACTTCTTTTCATTTACCAATCAAAATCAAGCTTTCTAATTTTAAATATTTCAACATTAATTGTGTCATATTCGTGCCCCCCAATCTGCTCTTCGTGTAATTAATTAGGAATTACGATACTAAATTGGTATGTCTCTATGACTTTTTTTTTCTTTCTTTCTTCCGGAGGTGTTCAGTTGTCATGAAGATTCATAAGAATTTAGCAACTGTAAAATCCATCCGAATTCAACCAGTCTGCAAGCACATCAGCATTGTTCTATGCTTGTGGAACCGATGGGGATTTTCAGACTGCAAGGCACACCAATCCATACCCATTCGTTACGTGGCTCTGCAATGCACTTAATTAAGTGTTCATATTTCACGGGGGAAATCAATAAAAAAAGAATAGAATCGGTCAGGCAGCTCACTCGATCGCTTCGATTTGTGAATCAGAAAAAGGTATAAATGAATAAGCATATGAAATAAAAGCAAATAACCTTTAAAGTACTATTCTTTAAACAAAAAAACCAACATTAACTAACAGGCGGCGAACTTGTCAGTCACAAAAATGGATTTTGGCATATTGGAGCAGTGCGATTCAAACAACGATATTGGCACCAACATATATATATATATAGTAGTATGCATATGTTCAGCTGAGCAAAAACTTAACCACCAGCGATGGTATGGGTGTACCCTGCAACTCTACGTACTGCATCCCAGTACTTAAGGCATGAGGGCATGATGCTCATGAGAATCCAACTAGAGACTTGTCCCTTTACAAGTCTTTAGCATGACCAGGTATGCTATAACTATTGAGAAAGAGTTGCATATATATTAACTAGGATGATTGAAATGACAATTTTATATATCAATAATATATATATATATATACATATATATATATATATATACATATATATATAGGTATGGCCATTCTTATTTCCCTTGATAGGTGGCCTCCCTCACAGTGTCAAAGCAAAGGCCCCTTGACATGAAAGTGGCCACAGTTTTTGTGGTATTGACTTCATGCATTAAATGTGCAAAGCAGTTTACAGTTAGCTTTACATGTATATACATACATGCACAAAACACAACACAACCGCTGTGGTTGGATAGACAACAGCTGGCTAGAAGGGATTTAGGCTTGCAAATATTGAACAAGGATCATCACTTGTTCACCGCAAACCATGCATAACGACGAAGCGCAGGCGGTGGAGTTAACAGATATCATCATCTGTCTGCGCACTCTATTCCGTGTTACTGGTCTCCACCTAGCTGCTACCATATCTGCATCACCTTTGCCATCACCATTTCACCTTGTGAATTCTCCTTCATCTTCTTCTTCTTCTTGTTCAATATCTATCGCTACCGGTGGGTTCAAATACTTTTGCGGACCTGTTTTGCAGTTGATGTCAATCTCAATACCAAGGATGACATCTACAGGCAAGATCCTTCAATAGTTATTGACTATCCTGGTGGAGGTGCCCCACCCAGCGCCAGGATTGTGTAGGTAAGCGAGAAAATCAGGTTATATTGACAGACCTTTGCGCAAACGCATTGTGCATGCCAAGTACCCCCAAATGTGGGCGAGGGGCCCAATACAAGTGGGCCAAGGTACACTGGACATTTTTTAAAGGGCTGTGAACTGTGCACGTAACTAGTTTTTGGTAAGTGAATCACACCTTTATTTGAGTATCAAAAACAAAAAGTGCATTATTTCTATGAAAATGTCATATATAAGAAAATTGAATGGTGACTCTGACTTTTTAGAGTCGTCTTCATTTAAGCAAAGCCGTTCGTTCTATCATGATAGACAGTTAAGAAAAAAACAATGAAAAAATGGTGATAGACTTTTTGTCTTTTAATATTAGTTTTCATCATTTTATCCATGTTTTTCTCTCAGCCATATATCTGTATTAGATGGATGGAATTGGTTAGATGGCTGGGTGACTATAAATAGCTAGAGTGATCATTTACTCACTCACTCAATCTCTCTCTCTCTCTCTTATATATATATATATATATATATATATAGAAGTTGGCAAAAAAAAGACCACTTGGGTAAGAAGGAAAAAACAAACATATCAACATTAATTATTAAAAAATTTGCTTTTACAATCTCACCTTATAAATATGATCTTAGAGAATAATTTCCTGGGCAAAAAATATTTTTTCTTGCTTAAATAATGTTTTCTTAATCATAAAAATGAACAACTCTTATAACTTCAAAATTTTGGTAATGGAAAGATTAATTTGAAAAAGGAAAGTCTGGAACTAAAGCATGATTTATATTAAAGTAGTGTTTATAAGCACACTAGATGGTTCATTTATGAATACCAAAACGAAGATCCTTGAAGTTCAGCACTCAATTAAACAAGATTAGAAACATTAATTAATCTACTAAATTATGGATGATAAGTTTGTTGGGAACAGAGTAATGTTAAAGCAGCGGAAACAGCAGCGCCTCTTCAGCCACGTCTCAGCAGCAGACTCTCACATGGCATCTCGCTCAAGAAGATGGCATCTGAAACAGATAGAGAAGAAGAGGAATAAGAGAGATATGTTTACGGGTTTGCTTCTATGAGGCTCCGATTTAGGGCGATCAACATGTAACCCTAGATCAAAGAATAGCTGGGAATATATAGTGTTGCCTCATAGGTTTTCCCTTAGCCCAGCGGGTGGTTACTGTTTGTGAGAGATCTATTGAATATTAATTTCAATCTTCGCTGCTGAGACATGGCTGAAGAGCCGCTGCTGATTCCGCTGCTTTAACATTACTCTGTTCTCAACAAGGCTTCATAGTTAAATAGTCAACCATCTTGAGTCTGTAACAAAGCCCCCATCGTCACTGACCACCTTAATTAAGTAAATGGATTGAGCAACACCCAGGTTTATTTGGGCCCAAGGATCGATTTCTTGAAGTAGCCCAGACCAGTCACCAACCAAGCCCCTCACTGTCGCTGGTCAAGCACAAGGTTTTATCTTAGTTTAAACTGGTGCGTGAGAGAAAATAAGATCTAGTCATTAACTGGATTCGGGTGTCTTAGATAGCTTTAAACCTAAGTCTAGATTTGATCAGAATGAAATTCTGAGCCATTTTACAATGAATATAGGATTTAAAGTTACTTGAACCCAATTTTGTGCTGATCGAGCTCCAAGTACGTACAGCAAAATCAACTCCAATGTACAACCAATTCAGACCAGTAGTGGAGTTACTTGCTGGCTAGGGTGGACTACTGCTCACACCAGCTCATAAAAAAATGCAATGTAATGTCTCTACATTACATTGCTATAATACTAAAGTTATATGCAGTACCCACACCAAATTTGTGTCACCAATTCAAGTGCCCCACGGCTAAAAAATTCTGGCTCCGCCACTGATTCGGATCCCATTATGCGGGACTCAAGAAAACTCGACAGCAACCCTCTACTCTTCTCCTGTTCCACCCCAGCCTGCGTGGGTGATTTCACCTGTATCCTCTACCTTTAGGCTATAAACAATTTAAGAGTCAACTTAATTCGCCATGCAAAAAAGGGGTACTTGATTCTTCGGTATCTAAATCAGCTAAAACTAGACATGAAAAATATGTAACTCATAGGATCGGGCTTTTTGGCAATGAAAACAATTTGTAAACTATTCTATTAACAGGTTCATGAAACACATTTATTAGAATGTTCCATGAGTCTGTCTAGAGATATTTAAGGGCATATTCATAGAACAATTACAAGCTGTTTCTTTTGTCAAATGGACATTTAGGTTAATGCTACATATAAATGGCCGCTTTCGGCCTTGGAAAAATTAGAAACAACTAGAAACCCAACAAGCATAAACAAAATAATCATGTCATGACTTGGAAAGGACAGCTATAAGAAAATATGTTAGCTGTTGTAGTAATATGAAAGAATTTCAGGATATTTACAGACCATTTTTTAGATCTGATCATATTTCTCTACAAATAAAACAGCTGTCATCCAAGAAAGGAAGAAAAAGGCCTTAGCCACATAAACAGGAAGAAGAAAGATTAGCTTAGATATCAAAACCTTGTGATCATTGGTTTTGTAAATTAATCAGCTTAATTTCATTTTTTATCTATCAAATTAATTACAAATAGAGCATGCATACATTGGAATTCGAACGTTTTGCACTCATTGCAGAAGTTTATAGTTTAGGTAGTTCAGCGAAAAAAAGAAATGAAATTTGAAAATTCCAAAACCAATCCATGTTTTGAAAATAGACTCATATTCTTTTCTACCTGCCCACTGCACCACGTTAGGGCATAGTTTTTAGGCTGACCCGGCAGCCAAACGAGCAGTTAAATCCCTATTTAGCAATTGCATATGGAGTTTGATTAACCATCTGATATGTGTATAAACGCCCAACTTTCCTACTGTTTTCGAGCCTGTGGATTCAGATTCAAACATACCAAGATATAGATAGAGGTTGGAGGACATCGTCCCTGATGAAGGGTTTACATCATTAGATGTTTCAGTCCAGAACAGGAGGACGCAAACGCCGTTCTCTCAACTTCCTCGTGGCACGTAAGCATCATTAATCTGAATTCTTCCAATGCACCTCTCCTGCTTCAAAATTGTAATAATTTCTGCTTTTCCTACGGCATGTATGGTTCCTCTGGACGGGGTTCTTAGAAATGTTGAAGATGAACTAACAATGCCACTTGATTACCCAGAGCTGAGGTTTTAAACAGAGCACATATCATGAGCATATTTCACTTTATCATAGGCCTACTGCGAAGACGAAGAGCAGAAATATTATTGTAGATTTCTCAATATAGTGTGAAGAACTAAATCGAGGAGAACGCTAGCCACGCTTAAAAAGTTAGTGTCAATTTAAATTAAATTTTGTAAGCAACAGCAAAGAGAAAAAAAAATCACCTCAAATAACTGCATTTAGCTTGATCCTTGCTTGGTTGTTGAAAAGCCAAAAAATAATTCAGGTTGAGCATGAGTATTTCACAAGAGGCGGGTTGGATTACTATATGGGCCTAAAAAATGAGTATCGACGAGACTTTCTGCATACTGCTAACAAGTTTCCTCACAACTTATTCACTTGACATACTTCATTAGTGTTTTTTTTTTTAACAGCGGAGGAGCGGTAAGGCATGCTGGTGAGGTTACGATAAGAACGCGATGCCGTGGGCGTGATGTGTGTAAAACTTAGGGCTTGTTTTCCTTAATTGCACTTCTACTTCCAAAAGTATTGGAATTCCATATTTCATATTATCCATTGCAGGGAGGTTCCAGCAGCAGTCATCAAAGTACTTCAATGCGCTACAGTGCGGATAGTGAGGGCACCAGGGGGAGTGCAGCACCGTCTAGTAGTCGTGTAACAAGATGGATGCATTACAGTGCGGATAGTGTCATTACGGGTGGGAGTGCGGCACCGTCTAGCAGTAGTGTAACAAATTGGATGCATTAAAATGCAAATAGTGCGGGTAGGAATGGGAGTGCCGCACAGTCTGGCAGTCATCAGTCTAGCGGTCAAACAAGTTGGGAGCATTAGGGATAGTGTGGGTACGGGTGGGAGTGCACCACCGTCTAGCAGTTGTGTGGGTGTGGATGATGCTGGTATGGGTGTCATAAGTTGTGTAGGAGTGCGGGTGTGGCACCTCCCACCAGTCGTGGTGCAGGTAAGAGTGCAAGTGTGTAGTAGCATTTCATCATCGACTCTAGAATGCTGTGCTTGTCTTTTGTGCAGTGGGAGACCAAAAGTAATAGTAATAGAAAATCAATAAAATGTGGTGGAAAGTCCCCACCACCCAGTCGTCCATGCCTATAAAAATAAGGGCTTCGACCCGAGCCACCCGGCGACCCCTATTGTCGTGTATGTTTGGTGTGCAAGTGTGGAGTGGTGCATGCGTGTGTTGGAGCTTTTTATGAAAAGATCAATGGGTGACCTTCTTTAGTGAGTTTTTTTTTTCTTGTAGTTCCTTCGTTGTTGTAAGGATTTCTTTAACCAATAGTGGTTGTTACTTGGTTAAGTTCAGTTTCTGAACTGTTTTGATTTTATCATTGAGATTTGGTTAGTGAAATTTTATTAAAGTTGTTATTTAAAAGTTCCTACAGTCTGTAGCGGCATGTATTCAGGACAAAATGAAATTTCAAATTATGGACATTCTGTTGCACCAAGGATGTGTGTGTATATATATAATGTCTAAACATTTGATGGTGGTGTAAGATAATTATTTATTTGAAATCAAGAGAAAGTGCTAGCTTCTGAAGCTGAGAAAATTTGTGCATATTTTACTAATTTTTAATGAAATAAAGTGGAAATCAGGAATGCAAAGTACTACAAAATTTAAGCATGTTCTTTTCCATTTTATAATATGGTTTACTAATATGAAATGAATACTTATATATATATATATATATAATCCCCTTATAAAATCTAATAAGCCAGTATAAGTCTCTAAATATCTTCCAAAAGCTAAGTTGGATTCCTTGATGCTCAAAAGTTGATAATGCAGTCGCAGATGATATACTTCAAAAGGCATAACTTACCTGTGTAGGACAGGTTTCTATTCTTCCATGTTGTGAGACGACCGTTAGCTTTTCCTCACCGAGGCCCAACCAATAATTTCCTTGGCCATTGAGGTTAGGACAACGGTTTAATTATAAGATTGGTCCAAATGTTTCAGCTGAAATTTGATCACAGGTGCTGAACTTATGGCTGTCCATAAATGAGATAGATTAGTATATATCCAAATCTGCATAATCTCAATGGAATAGAAAAAAAATTTCTCTACCCTTGCTTAAGAATTGGACTCTTATTATGGTTGTTGAATCATATGGTACAATATTTCAATTTAAATGTTTTATATTTTAAATTTATATTAGTGATATCAGGGATATTGTTGTGTCTGGATCCATGCTACTATAGCCTGAATCCTTATATTCATCTGAATCTTTATATTCATATAGCATTAGTAATTGGATCTATTTATTTCTTTAAATGCACCTTATATATTGCTTTGATTCATATTTGAATATGTATACTTAGATATATTTTTAAACAACCATATCTTGTTTATATTAGATCCAAACATATTACAATATTTGTTTACTTGTGGAACCAATTATGCTAATATGCTACTAAATAAGGTCCTCTTTGAGATTGAATTTGATTTCACTATTTGCCATGAGGTGTTAGATAACACTCTTGAATATAATGATATCCACACTAATTTAGATCCATATCGATGTCTTTACAGATATATACTACATGTCAAAATGCAGATCTAGAAATTGAGTAATATGTTTGTACATGCAAATGTAGTCGGTACCCAATGATCGAAAAAAGGGTCTACGATGTTTTTATGCATAACTAGAAATTGTCTGAAGAAGGGAAATATTTTTTTCCTATTGATTATCAAGTTTGATCTATTGAATACTTGGATAAACAATCTGATAATGAACCGACTGTTGATAAGTTTAGTAATGAACCAACTAAAGTTTATTAGTGAATTCAATAATCATCTTATGGATCAATTTTTGGATTAGTTAGGAAAATAACCAAATAAGTTTGATTCCTCTATTTTTCATATGATAATAAGTTACAAATGTCTAGGTTTCCTTGGCTATGTTTGAATTGTTATTGTATGCATTTGTTAGTGGATCTACATGTTGACCTTGACAAAATAAATGGTAAATCTAACTGGAAGTCAATAAGTGATAAATTCGCACGTGATAACATGGATATTAGCAGTTGTATAGGAAAATTGTCTTCATAAGTGAGTTAAATCTTTTATACAGGGGTATATTAATAAAGATAATACAAAATGAAAATCCCCATACAATTTAAAACAGTCTTTGAGATCAACATTTTAAAGTCATAATAACCATTGGGTATGTTGCCAATCTAATTATATAATTGTGTGAATGTTTAGAAAGTGGGAGCCTACTTGAATATTGCTCTTATATGATTACATATTTGGAACTCCGCCTGCTAAAAGAGTTATTTTGCGTAAGAATGGCTGTCTTGTTGAAGGAAAACCAAAAGTGAATGTACCCTTGAGTTAGACTATTGTTTGTTGCATTTGTTATTGTGTGCAAAACTAGAAAGCAAAAGAGAATCCAGGTTGCAATCTTATGACCAAGTGAGAGATGTTGGGTTGTGGCCATGAACTAGACTCATGATCTCATCCACTATGAGGTCGGTTACAACCTCTTACATGTTACACCAACATCTGAAAAGATTATTATGTATTAGCCTTATAACTGCCTAGTTGGGCATACAAGGAATTCAAGGAAGCCAGATATAATGCCCAACATTCACTTTATGCTAAGGTAGCCTATGTATTAGCTCAGGTGGCTCCTTGAAGCAAACTTGTAAAATCCTTCAATCATACCATTTCTTTTCCAATTTTATAACTCTCTCTATCTCTGCGCTGATGAGTCGTTCTGTTGTTCGTTGCTGGTTCAAAGTAGCATGTTGATGCTTTGTGCTGAGATCTTGGGTAGAACCACAAAGTTCCAACAAAGAACAATCAATATATCCTTCACTGATATCGCAGACGCTCTCCAATCCAATGTATTTCAAAGCGAAAAGCACACACCCAGCTACTCTTGCCATTCAACTGACCAAGAAATGCGTGGAAAGATACTTGAGATGACATGTGAGACCATGTTTGCATCAACGTTGAACAATTCCATTCCACAATGTTCCCAAATACGTTCTTCAATGTTCCCAAAATTGGGAACATTGTGGAACAAAATTTTTCATAGTTGATGCAAACACAGCCTCAAATGTCTTTTTCAGTATCTTTGCATGCATTTTCGAGCATGGTTGGCAAACTCGGCGATCCACCTCGAGCATGTTAAACCACGATAAACGTTGAAAACTTCACATAGTCTCTCCTGGCTCCACCCCTAAACTATTAGTTGTTCTATGTAATTTACATTATAAATAGAACCAGTTGAAAATAGATGATAAATGGATTCAAGGGTATCCACTTATGCCGTTTTCATTCTCTAGATATTGCATTTGATCATCCATTGTTTGGAAATAATGACTTGACAGGCCAAACTTTTCATTTCACAAGATTTTCCATATTTGATCATGAAATGGAGTTTAACCGATAAATGAAGTAAATTAAAATTGACCATGCCAAAGTCAGCACTGGCTATAAAAAGGGAAACCACCACAAGAACAAATCCTTTGGGTTGTTATTTTAATCAAAGAATAGCATCCATTTGTACAACTAGCTATGGAGCAGTATGTTAGCACTTCCCTTTAGCCAAAGTAACTATTCTTGAATCATTGAGTGTGAGAGAGCATAAGAAGTTGATGAGTGTGCGAGACTATCTAGCAACAAAGTAAAGAATGTTAATGTGGATGAAAGAGACAAAGGACCAACTGCACTCACTAGTTTTAGGTGCATGTATGATTGATTGATAGAAGAATAGTTGCCTTGTCCTTCTTGAATTTCTCTTTTGTTTGCATTGCATTAGATGTACTCTTCTTTCAAATTTTTAAAGATGCAAATATTTTATCAAGTCTGTTGGACAATGGCCATGAGCCATATCCCTTCCTCCCATAATTGTGAGGGGGCCAACTCACAGTTAGGAGATAAACTTTGCAAAAAGGTTTTCAAACTGAGGATTTTCATTCTAAACAAATTTCGGTTTTACAATATCCATTCATCAAATCTCTCATAACCCTAACTGCACAGTGGGCATGTATGAGAAAACCTATGAGGCTGGTTATATAAGCCCAGCAATACTCAAAATTAGGGTTGAATCGGAAGATTACCCTGTTTTTGTGCCTCATAGAAGCAAAGTCGTATATTCTTTTTGTTTCAATCTCTCTCTCTTTGTTCTCCTGTTTCAATTGCTGCTGCTACCTGCTGTTTTTGGTGCTTCTACCGTTCATGCGCTCATCCTGGAGACTGTTGGCAAACTTGCTCAGGAAAAATAGAAGGGATCGAAGGCACCATTCCACTACAAAAACTCCAACAAAGTCAAAGTTGCCAAACTTGGGTCAGACTTGAATCGATAGTTAACCAAGTCAGTTGGTCAGTGGGTTGACTCAGTCAGCTTGGTTACCAAAAATCAGACTCACAACAACATGCAACCAGCCGTTTAGCATCCATTGTAAAAAAGGGGAGAAGTGGGAGAGAGAGAGGGAGATTTCTAGAGACCCCTAACCTCTTGGGGGTTGTCAGCATCATTTTAGTTGACAGTCTGTCAGCCACAGCCTAAGGGAGGCCAACTGACTATCTACGAGAGAGAGAGGGACAGCCCAGGAAAGAGAGAGACACAAGGACAAAGACACATGGCTGAGTGTGGTGCCGAGCAGTCATTGCCCATAGCCCGTCATCTATCACTTGCAAATCATGAAATCATGCCCCTACACAAGGCACTAATATAATGCAGGTGGCAAAAAACATTTTTTTGCTCACTATGCAACAATTTTCTATACTGGTTTCAGAAAAGAAAAACCAGGTGAAAATAATTTTTTATCAGTAGTTTCATTCCGTATCACAAAGACTCATATCATGTCAGACTTAGACAATTCACAACCAAGTTAACAAACCACCCGGTCTGCCAATTCACTGCCAAGAGCAAGTCTTGGTGTGTATCACTTGGGTCCTAACCTGTGGCCCAGTAAATGAATGATCCCGACCTGACTCGAATGATTCCCGAGTCAGATCCCTGGATTTGCCAATTATGTATCAAACATCTTAAGTTGGACCCTGAAATTCTCAAAGATTTTCAAAACGACCAGATTCTTCTATAAAAGAGTTTTTATGATTATTGCTTCATAGCCTTTTAGAAATTTTCGAAATATTGGTTATTAAAATATTTCAACTGTCGCAAATTCTTTTGCTTGTGTCGATCAAACATAAGCATTAAAGTCATCTTCCATCAAACACTACTTGAACTAGGAATAGGAAATACGGTTCCTTTTCCACTGGGTTCTAGAATTAATATTCTGAAATTAAAATTCTAAAATATTGATAATCCCAAAGCCATCAAATGCCACCTTATGAAATTAAAAACCATCACGTAGAGGAGGGCCTAAAAACTAGGCATTAGAACGGGCTTAGACTGGAGGTATGTCTCTCTGCATTGAGGAAGTAGAGTCTTGATATGGATTAGCACTCTTGAAACCTTCCATTGATCCTCTGGAATAGACAGGTCTTTGCTAGAGTTAGCAATGACTTGAAATGGTAACTTGGTAGAAAATGCCACCAACATGAAGTTTGTGTTTCATCTCAATTTTGCAATACTATGCACTCACTTGAACTTCAACTCAAAGTCAGTAATCTAGAAAACTGATGGTTAGTCAATAACCCACTCTTGCCAATTCTGAAAACCTAGCCCACTGTTTAATAGCCAGAAGCATACTTAGAAATCTGACCAAATCAAAATCAGCATGCCGAACGAGGAAATACATGACCCATATTCTTTAGTGACGAGAAGGGAACTATTAGTGGACATGTTTTCCATGAGCAAATGTCAGTGAAACTCCATGGAGTTAGCCTTAGTTTCTCAAAGTATTACAGACACTATCAATCAAGCTTTATTGTGGGGATGTTTGATAGCCTCCGATTAAAAATCTATGAATTATCTGACGTTGACCTAATGTGGCATGCTTTTGCTGATGTGGTAAAACAATCCTTATTTTACTTTTTTGCATTGACAAAAGATTGGATTTAAGATCAGAGTGAAGAGGGTGGGAAAGTCCTTGGATTTCTAATCTTGAAGATCTCAAATACTATTCTATGTATGAATTCTATCCTAAATGATGCTCTTTTCATCTCATTCCTTTGCAAGAGTCATTTTCATCTTCACTCATGTGTGCAAACATCACTGGCATGCCCTTCTCTGACATATAGAATGTGACTGATGTTTTTTTTTTTAAACTGATGATGTTTGGCACCAACGAAGATCGCGTTTTTCTTGCACCACTAGTCATGAATTGCGGGAACATTGAGAAGGAAATTGGAAACATGCATGCAGAAACCTTGAGAAAGGAAGTGGAAGAGAAGCCTGTGATCGACCACTCACATTGGAAAACGGCCCATATATCGGCATGTTTTGAGAACGATGTGACGAAAACGACCAAGTAGAATCGGCCAATTAGTTGAAACTTGATCCGAAATCTTCGGCTCAAGTTTGCCATGAGATCCAATCGGTTTGCCATTAATTCTATTTTAATCGGCCGATATAGAAGGACTCACCCTGCATCATCGCAAATCTTTTCCTTTTTCGATAAAAAATGCAACCAAGACTTAAAAAATGACACCAACATGAAGTCTTTGTTTCATATCAATTTTGGCGTATTATGCATTCACTTTGAACTTCAACATTTTAGGTCAATTATTGAGACAAGGGATGGTTAGTCAATCACCCACTCATGCTAACTCTAAAAACCTAGCCCACAGCTTAATAGCCTTGAGCATACCTAGAAATCTGGCAAAATAAAAAATCAGCATGCTGAAAGAGGAGATACATGACCCATATTCTTTAGCGACATGAAGGGGTCATTTGGCATCAGTAATATATTGTTATTATCTCATGAATGTGACTCAAAAAAATGAGGATGGTTTATAGAACAGTAGTTATAAAGTTTCATGAATTTGACCAAATTTTTTGGGACAAATTCATGAAGCAATAGCAATGTGCTACTATTTCCAAACACATGAAAGGAAACTGTTGCTGACATGTTTTGCACAAGCAAATGCCAGTGAAAGTCTGGGGAGGTAGACTTAGTTTCTCAAAGTATTACACACCATCTTAATTACTTACCATATTTACAATCTATGAATTATTTGATATAGATCTTATGAAGCATGCTTTTGTTTTAGTACTTTGCATTGAGAAAAAATAGGATTTAAGATCAGAGGGGAAAGAGTCTAGTCATAAATCTATAGTTTTCAAGTCTTGAAGATCTCGAATACTATTAAACCACGGGTATCCAAAATGATGCCATTTTTTTTTCTCATTCTTTCTCGAGAATCATTATCCTCTTCACTGACGTGTGCAAATTACTTCAGCAAAAAATATCATTGGCGTGCTTCTTCGACATCATCAATCAGATCAGTAAACTTGTGACTGATGGTTCTCATTTTTTACACCAATAAAGATCATTGACAAGGAAAAAAACATGCAAGCAGAAACCTTGAAAAAGAAAGTGGTGGAAGAAAAAGCCTGTGTCCATTGGTTGGTAGGCCATGAGTAGCGTAATCGACATTGAACCATGTGATTTGACTCGACTCATGTCCCACAAAGATGGTGCTACTTGAAGCCATCATTGGCATGACGTTACTATTTCCCTTTGTTTAATTAATGTATTTCTTTGACTTTGTCAATATTATTCATTTATTTTATAAATGTAATACCATAATTGGCAAATTCCTAACTCTAACTCTAACTCGGATCGGTAGAAGACCAAGTCGGAGTCACTGGGTCAACAAGTTGACTTATAAACTGAGTCGAGTCGGGTCGAGTTTGGGGTGAATCAAGTTCTAACTCGCTCATACCTTAACTCGTGGCCAGATTTGTAGGCGATACGAGCTGACTCAAGCAATTCCTGAGTCAGCCCAGCAAGTTTGCCAACTATGTGCAATACAACCCAACAGGTTTTCAAAAGCTTGTAGTTTTGCAGGAATATGCTGATTCTGATTACCGCTTCAAAATATTACTTAGCTTCATATATATTGATATTCCCAGTCAAAGGATTAACTCTGATTAATTTCATAGTCCCTAGCTTGGAAGCGACAGGAACAGAATATGTCTCCCGGTGCTTAATTAGTTTTCCAACACAAAACACTGCCAATGCAGAGATTAATCTAGTTGGCATACCATCATCAGCATATTGACAAGTTTATTGCGAAATATGTATATATATATATATATATATATATATATGTCCCCTAAACATATTACAATCATAAAACGTTAGCTCACCTGAATTCGACTCGTGGGTAAAATAAAAAGCTAGTGCTTGTAACTAGAAAGATTTTGACATGATGGACCGGTTGACATGTGATAAAAAAAAACTAAATTGAAAATAAATGGCAAAATAACCATGCAATGGAATGAAAATGCCTACACGAAACCATGTACTATTTATATCAGTGTATATATATATATATATATATATATATATATATATATATATATATATATATATATATATATATATATATATATATATATATATATATATATAGCAGATTAACAAGTCTATTGGGAATCACAAAAGATGTGTATTTCCAAAGGGGTCTTTTCCTGTGGGGTAAAGCCCCAGATATCGCCATGTTTTATGTGAACCATATGATAAAAAGGACGAAGTAAAATCAGTCAAGTTGGAACTTGATCCGAAATCTTCTGCTCAGTTTGCTATCTGATCCAATCGGTTGGCCATTGATTAAATTTTAATCGGCCAAAATTCTGCTGGTTGTTGCAAAATTGATTTCTATGGGCAATATATATACTTGGGTGCATGTGATCAAACAACTAAGTTAATATTAGCAGATTGAATCCAATCTTTTATTTTATAATAGCCACTATGGACATGAGTTCTTTTTCATTTTCAAATCAAAATGAAGTTCTCTAATTTTAAATATCTAAACATTTTCGTGATATTCTTGTTCCCAAGCAACTGTTCGTGCAATTATTTAGGAATTGTGCTACCAAAGTTAAGTGGCACGTCCCTGTGACAATCTTTACTTTGCCAGCACTAGAATTGGAATATCAAAGTACCAGCTACTGTTGAGTCAGAGGTTGTTTTCTCTTCGTGCATGTACAAGTGAAAAATTTCTTCTTCCTTAACTAGAACTAGGCTTCTTTATATTCTTTGGAAACTGTGGGGATTAATTTTCCAGCTAGCGTTAGAGCTTCATTTTCTAATGATACTGCCACGTAGCCAGAGGCTCTGCAATGTGGCTACATAATGAGTTAGTTTGACGTTGGAACATTTAATTCGCCATGCAATGAACTTACCAATTAAGTGCTCAGAATTCGTACTGGAAAAAGAAAAGATAACCCATCGAATCGGTCAAGGTGCTGAATCGGACAGCTGAAACATGTGAATTTTATTTTTTGGATAAATAAATAAGCATATGAAATAAAAGCTCAAAATCTGTAAAATAATATTAATACAAAAATGAGCATTAAGTTACACACAGCAATTGCCCACCCAAATTGGTTTGGCATATTTGAATCGCGATTCAAACAACATAGGTATATGTCAATCATGGTGAGTCAATTGTGACTTTGGTTATAAAAAAAATGTTCATTAATATTGTATAGCGAATATGGCAATCAAAATTTTCTCCTTGTTTTCTCTCTATTGTGCAAGTGAACAAGATGGTTCTTGATAGCTAAAATCACTATTCAATTTTTCTATAGATATAGCTACCAAACACTTATATACTTGATTAGATGCATAGCGTGTGAGCCATGGATTTTAAGAAGGCGAGATGTTTGAGATGAAGTTGAAAAAATAAAACCAAGTTTTATTTTCAAGAGACAAAAATACCACTCATAGGAGGGAATAAATCAATTTCCTTAATCGACATCCTTTTTTTTAAAGGGTATTTCCCTTTCGTGAAAATACAGCTTAGTTTCCTTTTTTTCTACTTAGACATTACCATCCTTTAAAATCAAAGGCTTGTATACATATATATACATATATATATATATATATATATATATATATATATACAGAGAGAGAGAGAGAGAGAGAGACAGAGAGAGAAGGAAATTGGTTGACCCCAAACCGTTACGTCATGGACAAAAATAAAACCGTTCAATTTGTTGCTAAAAATATTTTAAACAAAATAAAAACATCCTAACATGTTAATAAAAACTAATTTGATAAGAAACATGGTTTGGTTTAAGTTGTTTTTAAGGAAGATAGAGATTTCTCCATCATCAGATTTTTGATGTAAAATAAACCGTTCAATATATGAGCAGTTCCACTAAATTTTAGAAAATGATTCACTCAATATATGTTTGATATCAGCTTATTCTTAAGATCATATATGTAAGTTAGATAGCAAAAAATACACTATAATAATTGAACTCAATGGCCGTCTGATTTTGCCCCTGACCTAATGGCTTGAGACCTACAAATATATATATATATATATACATATACATATATATATATACATATATATATATATATACATATACATATATATATATATGTATATATAGATATATATATTTGTATATATATATGTATATGTAATATACATATACATACATATATATATATACATATATATATATATATATATATATATATATATAGAGAGAGAGAGAGAGAGAGAGAGAGAGTTGAGTAACTGGCAGATCCCAGACCATTAGGTCAGGGGTTAAAACCAGACTCCTTATGTTCTTAAAAAAAAATATTTTAAATAAAAATAAAAATATACAAATATTTTTAGAAAAAATATTAATGCTAATAAAATGTTAATGCGATAAGTGCCATTCATTTTTTCATATTATAAAAACGCTATTAAACTCCAACATATGATCAACTTAATGTAGGTTTTTCATCAACCCATTCGGATTATGGAATGTTCATATACGGAATCCATCAAGCTGTGGGGAAACCAAGCAATTTGTAAAATGTAATTGTCTGCGTGAGATTGCTAGCTTAGGTCGAGAAAATAGAAACTAGTGTCAAACTCATAACCTAAAAGAAGCAAATGTTAATGGGAAAAAATGCCATATAGGTTATTCGGATCCACCCTCATGGGATATCCTAAAAAATAATCACCCAAATCTGGCCTGCTTGTTGATGTAGTTTGATCGAATGAAGTACTCTGGTTCTTTAGATAGATCCAATGAATATGAAATTAATTCATAATCGATGCCCCCGCATTTTGCAGGATTATGTTCAGGTAATGCGATTTTGATCCACTGTCAGAAATACTTTAACTCTGTCGCTAGAAAAACCAAATTTAAAGATCATATGCTTCTAACTATTGATTGGCTTCATAGCTTCTACGTAAAAGGCATTCATTATAGCCAATTCTTAATTAATTGAAGTAACATTTCTGAATGTTCCTCGCATTTTATTTCTCAATTCCTTAAGTGGCAGAGAAAGATTCATGCATGACCTCAAGGAGTGAGGCTAGGCCATGCTTACTTGTTCTGCTGTGGATAGCTCGCCTCCTAGAAAATGTCAAACTTCCAGGCAAGGGCCCCTCGACACGCAAGTGCCCGCAGTTTTTGTGGTACACTTGACTTCATTCACCAAGCTAGTGTGCAAAGCAGTTTGTGGTTTAACTCTATGTCTATATAAGTGTGCACATACAACCGCTGTGGTTGCACAGGCAGCAGCTAGCAAGAAGGATTTTAACTAAACCTTCGAACAAGGGTCCTAAATTCTTCACCGCAACCATGCATAACGGGATCGATAGGCAGAAGGTGAAGTCGACAGGTACCATAATATGTCCGCTCGCTCTGTTTCAAATCTGTATCTCCAATTGCTATTATCACAGGTCGTTATCTTCATCAACTTTGCCATCATGATTTCTTTCTTGTTCTCATCCTCCTTCTTCTTGCTCTTCAAGGTTTTCGACCAGTGATACGTTCAACTACTTCTTTGGTTGGACTTGTTTTTCAGTTGATGCTCGCTTTAATAAAGACCACGATATCTGCGGGAAAGATCCTTGTGTATGCATTGAGTATGCTAATGATGCCCTTTGCTGCACCAAGAAACATGTAGATAAGAGACCCGAACTTTTATTTGGATCTCAAGAACAAATATGCATTGTGTTGCTTCCTTCAAAATGCCAATTTTCTTCAACGAAAATCATAAGAGTGTATGGGTATTTCGATTCAGAGAGAGAGAGAGAGTTGTTTCCATGAAAATGTCAAATTTCTTAAATGAAAATCATAAGAGGAAGAGGGGAAGACAAGAACAGGGGAAGACAAGAACAGGTCAAATTAGCCTCTACAATGGCACTATTAATTCCAGATCACCACTCTTCAATACCATCGGGACAATATTCTTCAAGATGACGTGGTCAATATATGGAACCCAGCCTGACCTGTTGTGCTTCCCATCATTTAGGGAGAGAGATCTTTTTACTTATATTTAGTAATATTTCTGCGTCCTACAATCAGCTTTTGTTACCAATTTCCCAAACGCACCCAATCTGAGCAAGAACTGCTATAGTACTTGTAGGTAAATCTTCAATAGCACACAAGCCAGGAAAGTGGAAAGGCCCTAGAGAAATGCACCTAAGTCTGGATGAAAGAGTTAAATCATGAGATATTCACACCATTTTAGGAGGTGCGGGATTGACCCCCCATCTTGCTCGAGTGCAAAATCCAACCAGTTCCGGCCCAGTTAGGTTTGACTCGGACAGCTCGACAGAGCCCCTCTCTATCTTCGTCTGTTTCATCCTTTTCTGCTATGGTTATTCCACATATATTCCAACAAGTATGATGATGATCTTGGAAGGATTCAATTTATAGATATTTTCCTTTCTCATCCATCAAATTAACTATAAATAAGGCATAGTTAATAGAAGGTAGAATGTTTTGGATTCAATTGTGAAACTTATTGTTTAGGTTGTGAACCACTATACTGTTGGTCTGAACAGCTCATGCTAGCACTCGTTTTATGGCATAGTTAATAGGTTGATCTGGCATCCAAAAGAACAAGTTTATTGCTATTCAGTTATCGCGTGTATGTGGAGTTTGATAACTGTTGGATATGCGTAAGCAGAATGGTCCTAACTGTTTTGAGCTTGTGGATTCAGACACTAACAATCCAACCATTAT
This sequence comes from Nymphaea colorata, assembly GCF_008831285.2. Lineage (NCBI taxonomy): Eukaryota > Viridiplantae > Streptophyta > Magnoliopsida > Nymphaeales > Nymphaeaceae > Nymphaea > Nymphaea colorata. The sequence continues at coordinate 10,152,031 of NC_045150.1, forward strand.
AGAGCCATTGGACGACGTTATGCTTGTCACAGGGGTTCGAGAAATCAAGGTTTCAGTCCGCAATAGGAGGCAAATGAAGCAGCTATTCACTGAATTTCCTCCTGTAACGTAAGCATCATTGATCTGAATTCTTCCACTGCTCCCTTCCCTCTTCAGAACTTCATCTTGCAAATTGTAATTTTTGCTTTTCCTGCATCATGCAGGTGCTCGCTCGACAAAGATGAACGAGAACTTCCACTGGTTCACATAGACGAGAGGTTTCAATTAATAAAGCATATATGAACATATTTCATCCATTATAAATCTACTGTGAATATAAATAGCCAAAATATCGATATATATTGATTTCTGAACATATCTTGACAGGGTCTTGGTGTGAAGAACGAAATCAATGAGATAATTGCTAGTGAAGGTGGTTATATGCACAGGTCTTTACACATTTGCATCGTATATAAGTTCATGTGCATGACACGCACTCACAAAACTAGGCCAGGGGTACAATTGTCGTGCCCTAAAAGCTGTACACCATGCACAGCCATGCATGTAACTCCCTCTCATCTATTGTGGTCATGTACCAATAAATACTAAATATTTCTGCATCCAATTAGAGGTCAGGAGTTGGGCTAGCCGAGTATGTTGGGATTATCACCTAATTGCATCATGCATTGCTAAATACTAAATGTTATTTCTTAAGTTACTAAGTATGTACAAATACTCATATTGTATGTCATTCAATTTTAGTTGGAAGAAATCAAACATGGAGTCCAGAGAGACTTACTTTCTTCATGTACTTATAGAAAAAATGTAGTATAAAAATTTATAATCTAACCCATCCGAATTACCAAGTCAACACTTTGACCTGAAAATCAATCTTCAAGTTATTTGAATCTGATTCAAAAGTTTACCAACTATACTTAAAGGCTTATCCCTAACCATTTACATCCCACTTTCTGAAGTCCATAAATCGTGTTGGTCCTTCCCATGTCTCCTGGATGGGCAGGGATTTGGAACCTTTATCCATCTGCCTAGCTCTTATTGCTCGTCTCCCTATGCCACATCGACTAAAGTGTGACTTAATATTCGCTCATTTCAGACACCATATAATTGAGGGTAAGCATCAGAATTTCACAATAGGCTTGGAGTACAATTTGGTGCTGAAAAAATGAACCAAAACCAATATCTGATATCTCAATCGCGTATTATGCAATTGAAAGAAATATGCATCAAAAAATGATTTGGAAAACTGACAAGTGTCCAGGATTTCCCAAATATTCATATCCTTTGTTGGTCATGTGCAGGAAAAAATTTTAAATTATTTGAAAAAGATAATGATTTGGGGTCTGGTACTTGTGAAACTCCTATTCTCAAACTTCTGCAGACAAGAGAAAAATACTCCTTTTGATTCATAGTCTTGTTCACTGGATGATCTTATAGCCTGTGAAAGCAATTGGAAGCCAAATATGATCTCACTTTCTAGCCAGGAGGTTACAGATTCTCCAATTGCTATTTTCCACTGGAAACCCATTTTTTAAACATGCAAAATTTGAAAATTAGAATGCTGACATGTGATCCACATTATAGGGTGCTCAAGAACACTTTCTAAAGCAAAAGCAATTAATAGAACACATGCACTCCTATGCACAATGCGGAATATGTGATGAAAGTTAATGAAAAAATTAAAAACGTGTGCAGCTGTTTTCATGAAGAAGGTCAAGGGTTCAACTTTAGGGTTCCCCAATAATTCCATCGTATGACAAGTGCCCCTTCACCTTGCCTATTTTAATTTTCTGTTTTTTATTTTTAATGCATATGTCAATTACAACCATAGTGGATCACCAAGAGTCATGTCAATTATGGCTATTGTGGAATCACCAAGAGTCATGTCATTTATTTTCCAGTGTTTTTTGTCATGTATATATATATGGCCCTTTGGCTCAGCCAAAAGTGATGTGAGAAAGGCTTTCAAGTGTGCTTAAAGATTTTTTGTCGTGTGTCTTTGCTGCCTTGTGTCATGCCCTGTGACCACCTGTAGAAACAAGTGCTGGATTAGTGTATGTGTGTGTGTTGCAAGGGTGTGTTCCTATAATATTATGTGTGTGTGTGTGTGTGTGCGGGTAGGAGGGGTGTCCAGTGTGTGTGCCTACATAAATAAATATATATATATATATATATATATATATATATATATTATATATAAGTAATGTCTAACCGTTTGAGACTGGTGTATAAATAAAACGTGTGAAATTGTTTGCAATTTGGGAGCACGTTCTAATAAAATTTTCATTTCATTATATGCTTCACTAATGCAAAATCAATAACTTAAAATGAAACAGATGAATGAGGCTGATAGGCAACCAATGTCTATTACAAGTATTTGGGGCATCAAATTCTTGTGCTGTAAAAAAATCATCAATGAAGAAGTTGAAAATGGATAATGAAGGTGACCTGATGGAGCACTTGATCTATTCCTAATTACATTGAGCTGTACATGCCTGTATAGTATATAATGGATCAGATTTAGTACGTAATTTCAAAAGTGAATTTGAATCGAAAACTGATAGTTGATTGAAGTTTGATAAAAAGGTCTAAATCAATCACATAGAAATATTCTCTTGCTACTTAAGCTAAATTCAGATGAAAAAAGAAAACCAAAATTGGGTTCCATGGCAAATTCCGTTAGTTCAAACTCAACCAGACGGACTTGGGAACATGGTAGATCAGAATATAATGTAAACCTCCCAAAATATACCGGGTAGCCCACAAAATACACTGAAGGGAAAAATGCAAGGATTATTAGGTATAGGGGCACAGAGACCGGTTGTCTTCTTGCTTGTTTTGACGCTTCTTTTTGCATGTTGTGGCTTTCATCTCTAGGTTATACAGCTTTGGCTGTTGGGTAGCCACGTGAATGCTCTCCTCTAACACAAGACTTCAATGACTCCTGACTGAACTCTTTGAGCTTTTCATTTCTATATGTTCCTAGGATCAGCTGCAACTAAAAAGAAGACGAACTTGGTTTATTTTTTATAGCAATTTGTCACAGCAACCTCAAAATGTTTGGGCCTTCTACTTTCTTTCTCTCACTGTGAGTCTGTTTGATTTGATAATATGAATGTCACCTCCATACGTGGATGGCAGATGGTGTGTGACAGGCCAGTTAAGATAAGGTGTACTGCACCAAAGACGGGAGCAGAGTTTAAGAAGGTCTCCGGTTCAAAGGCGAACATTGTGCGGCGTTCCTGGTCATCTCTCATCTTCCTGCTCATAGAAGCAGCAGTCTAATTAGAAGCCAAGTTCTGATGGTGGAAAATAAAGAAAAATACCTTTTCATTGTTTAGACATGCATTGTCTTGAGAGTTTTGATGTTATCTGTCTGAACAAGCTATGTTCTGCTGCTTGTATATTAAAATTTTGTAGTTTTGTAGGGCAATTTTTTTCCACGGAAAAGTGTAACCTTTGTATTCTATCATCAAATTCACATAATATTGAAGATTAATATTCAAGTTTCATATAACTATCACAGAAGTTTTTGTGATTTGAGATTTTTTTTACTGGAATGTATGCATTCAGTTGCATTGTAACCCCAGAAATCTCACAATGATAGTGTTATATGATAAATATGATGTACAAATAATGATGGGTCTTGTGATGATAGTGTTCTTGTTATCAAAGAACAGACATAACAGACTATATATGATGCAAACCCCAGCCTGCTTGGGCGATTTCACTTGTATCCTCTACCTTTAGGCTATAAACAATTTAAGGGTCTCCTTAATTCACATGCAAAAAAGGGGTACTTGATTCTTCGGTATCTAAATCAGCTAAAACTAGACATGAAAAATATGTGACTCATAGGATCGGGCTGTTTGGCAATGAAAACAATTTGGAAACTATTCTATTAACAGGTTCATGAAACACATTAACAATCCAACCATTATAGAGCCATTGGACGACATTATCCTTGTCACAGGGGTTCGAGAAATCAAGGTTTCTGTCTGCAATTGGCGGCAACTGAAGCAGCTATTTGCTGAATTTCCTCCTGTAACGTAAGCATCATTGATCTGAATTCTTCCACTGCTCCCTTCCCGCTTCAGAACTTCATCTTGCAAATAGTAATTTTTGCTTTTCCTGCATCATGCAGCTGCTCACTCGACAATGATGAACAAGAACTTCCACTGCTTTACATAGACAAGAGGTTTAAGTTAATAAAGCATATATGAGCGTATTTCATCCATTATAAATCTACTGTGAATATAAATAGCCGAAATATCGATATATATAGATTTCTGAACATATCTAGACAGGGTCTTGGTATGAAGAACGAAATCAATGAGATAATTGCTAGTGAAGGTGGTTATATGCACAGGTCTTTACACATTTGAATTGTATATAAGTTCATGTGCACGACACGCACTCACAAAACTAGGCCAGAGGTACAATTGTCGTGCCCTAAAAGCTGTATACCATGCACGGCCAAGCATGTAACTCGCTCTCATCTATTGGAGTCATGTACCAATAAATACTAAATATTTCTGCATCCATTTATGATGTCAGGAGTTGGGGCTTGCTGAGTATGTTTGATTGTCTCCTAATTGCATCATGCATTGCTAAATACTAAATGTTATTTCTTAAGTTACTAAGTATGTACAAATACTCATATTCCATGTCATTCAATTTAGTTGGAAGAAACCAAACATGGCGTCTTGAGAGACTTACTTTCTTCATGTACTTATAGAAAAATGTAGTATAAAATTTATAATCTAACCCATCCGAATTACCAAGTCAACACTTTGACCTGAAAACCAATCTTCAAGTTACGTGAATCTGATTCAAAAGTTTACCAACTATACTTAAAGGCATATCCCTAACCATTTACATCCCACTTTCTGAAGTCCATAAAATCGTGTTGGCCCTTCCCCAGTCTCCAGGATGGGCAGGGATTTGGAACCTTTATCCACCTGCCTATCTCTTATGGCTCGTCTCCCTATGCCACATCCCCTAAAGTGTGACTTATTTGATATTGGCTCATTTCAGACACCATATAATTGCGGGTGAGCATCAGAATTTCACAATAGGCTTGGAGTACAATTTGGTGCTAAAAAATGAACCAAAACCAATCTCTGATATCTCATCAATATTTATGCAATTGAAAGAATATGCGTCAAAAAATGATTGGCAAACTGACAAGTGTCCAGGATTTCCCAATATTCATATCCTTTGTAGGTCATGTGCAGGACAAATTTTAAATTATTTGAAAAGATAATGATTTGGGGTGCGGTACTTGTGAAACTCCTATTCTCAAACTTCCGCAGACATGAGGAAAATATTCCATTTGATTATAGTCTTGTTCACTGGAGATCTTATGTTAGTGAAAGCAATTGGAGCCAAATATGATCTCACTTTCAAGCCAGGAAGTTACAGATTCTCCAATAGATAATTTCCACTGGAAACCCAATTTTGAAACCTGCAAAATTGAAAATTAGAACGCTGACATGTGATCCACATTATCGGGTGCTCAAGAACACTTTTAAAGCAAAGCAAAATATAGAACACATTCTCCTGTGCACAATGCGGAATATATGATGAAAGTTAATGCAAAAAATAAAAACGTGTGCACCTGTGTTTATGAGAAGGTCAAGGGTTCAACTTTGGGTCCCCTATAATTCCATGTATGACAAGTGCCCCTTCACCATGCTATTTTAATTTCTGTTTTTGTTTTATTGCATATGTCAATTAACCATAGCAGATCACCAGAGTCATGTCATTATGGCTATAGTGGAATCACCAAGTTCATGTCATTTATTTTTCAGTTTTTTTTGTCATGTATATATATATATATGGCCCTTTGGGTCAGCCAAAAGTGTGTGAGAAAGGCTTTCAGTGTGCTCAAAGATTTTTGTCGTGTGCTTAATCTTTGCTGCCTTGTGTCATGCCTTGTGACCACTTGTAGAAACAAGTGCTGGGTCAGTGTATGTGTTGTCTTGTGTTGTATGTTGTGTCATTCACAGGAACACAAGAGAGGACGTGCAGGCAGTCTTCCTGTAGCAACAATAGGACTACCTAAAGATTTTGATCTGCTTATTGCTCACATGTTTCCCAGCAATTATTGACTGAATAAGACTCAGTTATTGCTCTCTCTAACAGAGACCGAACAAGGAGAACTGCAAGTACAATTACGATGGAAATGAAATACGATGGACCTAAAGTATGCAAAACTTCATTTCTTTTTTTCCTTAACGCATTTCTGCTCCCAAAAGTGTTCAATTGTCATATTTCCCGTTGCAGGAAAGTGGTCAACAACCAACTCTCCTCCATCTTCACCTCCACCTCCACTCCTACCGAAGAAGCAGATCAGCCTTCCAAGAAGACTTTTGAAAACATGAACAAGTAATACGGATGCAGGTGCAAGTGCAGGTGGGGCTGGGGCAAGTGTTCATCAGTCTTCTAAGCAGCCTCCTAAGAAACAAAGTCACACGGATGGAGTGCAGTGCAGGTGGGGCACACGCACATCAGCTTCTAAGAACACAACCACGGCACATGTGTTGTGTAGGTGCAAGTGCAGGTGGGCCACATGCACATCAACCTTCTAAGTAACCAGCACCAAGTCACAAGGGTGCAGGTACCAGTGCAGGTGTGGGGCAACGGGCTCAGGCATTGCAAATTTGAAAAGCATGGGATAGGGCAGGGTATCTCTATATGTGTGTGTGTTGCAAGGGTGTGTTCCTATAATATTATGTGTGTGTGTGTCTAGCAGGGGTGTCCTGTGTGTGTGCCTACATAAATAAATAAATAAATAAATAAATAAATAAATATATATATATATATATATATATAAGTAATGTCTAACCGTTTGAGACTGGTGTAACATGTTTGAAATAAATAAAACGTGGGAAATTGTTTACAATTTGGGAGCACGTTCCAATAAAATTTTCATTTCATAATATGTTTTACTAATGCAAAATGAATAACTTTAAACGAAGCAGATGAATGAGGCTGATAGGCAGCCAATGTCCATTATGAGTATTTGGGGCATCAAATTCTTGTGCTGTAAAAAAAATCACCAATGAAGAAGTTGAAGCTCGGTGGGGCATGCAGCACCATGAAACACCAAAGAAAGCAGACCCCATGTCTCATACAGAAAAGATTGCGTGGAAGCTTTGACTTCCTGTCAAATGATGGAACAACCAACTACAAATTTAAATTCCCACCTTCATTCCTCCAACTCTCTCTCTCTCTCTTTGGAACTCGTGTAGCTTCCTTTCTCATCACCCCTTCCTAACTAACTTTAAGCCAGCTGCCCAAAGAGCAGGACAAGACACTGTAGAATAGGGTGGAATGCTTAGGGCTGCACACGAGCCGAGTCGAGCTCAAGCTTGCACAGCTCGAGCTCGACTCAAACTTGAGTCGAGCTCCTTAACACAAGCTCGAGCTCGACTCGATTACACAAAGTCGAGTTCGAGCTCAAGCTCGCTTAACTCGTTCAGTTTCTCATGAACAACAAAAAACAGAAGCCAAACTCCTCCATCGTTACACAATGTAAAAACAACAAAACAAGAAAATGAGAACAACGAATGTACTATCAGTGACAACAAAATAAAACAGTCATTAGAAAACATCACAAGGTTCAACAAACACCACAAGATTCAACAAAAAAGACAAAAGCAATAAACCAAAAAAAAAACAAGGGAGAAGATAAACCATAACCAGGAGTCCGGGACAAAGGTCACATGGCACCGACCACGCAAGCAAGATCCAGGCGCTTCTTCTGTTCTTGAGCACAAAAATAGACCAAGAAGTATGAGGCAAAACCGCTGAAAACTGGGAAAAAAATGAAAACCCAACAAAACAAGAAGCGATTCAAGAAGAAGAAGAGAAGAAGCACCTGCCCGCCCGCCGCCTTCCGGCTACTCTGCTGCTGGCTGCCGGCTGCCGCGCTTGGTGCTTGCCCTTCGGCGCTTCGCAGCTTCACCCCTTCAGCCTTCCCCTTCCAAACGAAGCACGGATGACTGAAGGCGAAGGGTGGTACTGCGGACCTTGGTTGTCTCTCGTCACCTCGTCTCGTTTGGCCATCGTGGTTGATGGAAGAGGGAAGACAAGAAACGAGAAGAGAGAGACCAGCTAGAGGAAAAGATGAAGAGATTCAAGACCGGAAGATTGGCTTTCGTTTTAACCCTAAACCGGTGAACCGGTTTCACGAACCAGTTTGTACGGTTCAGTTTATTTCAAATAACGAGTCGAGTCAAGTTAAACGAGTCGAGTTCTTGCAACTCGAACTCGACTCGTTTAGCATTTCGAGTTTAATGGGTGAGCTCGAACTCGACTCATTTATAAATGAGTTGAGCTTTTTCGGGTGAGTTCAAGTCGAGCCCGAGTTGGCTCAACTCATTGTGCAGCCCTAGGAATGCTGCGAAACAGAACACGATGTTCCGTTTTTTGCCTAGTCAACACAATCATTGGACGCTGGACACTCAAAACGGACTCGAGACGAAAATGCTGGGTATAGACACCATGGAACGCTCACCAGTGGCACACACGATTTTCCTTTCTCGAGATGCTTGATCTCAAAACCCTTAGGCATTGTCTGAATGGATAGAAAGAAAGGAAAATAAATAGATGGAAGGAAAATGAAAGAAAGAAAATGGTTAGGGAAAGGAGAAGCAAGAAAACGGAAAAAGGAATGAATTCCTTTTCCTTCCAATCTTCATTTTCAGAGAGGTTAGAATTATATTAAAAAATTCTTTTCTTTTCCTTTCTTTCCAAACACACTTATTAGCTCTCCTGTTTTTTCCTTGTTATTAATTAGTCATCCAAACACTAGAAACACCTTTTCTCCATTCCTTTCTTTCACTCTCGCTCTATGCTGTGCACTCAACACTTGAGTCTTTTCCTTTCCTTTCATTGCTCACTGCCTCTCACTCTTCTTCTTCTTCTACCATCCTTGTTCACATCTCTTCCTATTGCAGTAACACCATTTGGAGGCTGCATTCCAACCTCCCTTCAAAGGTTTACATGTCTTCCAAAGGTATGTTCTTCCATCTCTACAACCTGCTACCCTTTCTTCTCTTCCTTACACTCTGTCCGCAAACTGCTGCCATGGCTTCTTCCAGGTAAGAACCACTGCAAGGGTATAGCTTTCTCATCCACCTCACAACAAGCGGAACTCGTTATGCCCCACCCTCAAAAACCACCAACTCATCTGATATTCTTAAGTTCCTCCAAACTTCGCATCAAAGGACCTTATCAGCATCGTCCGCTGGCACGACAATGGTGACACCACCATCAGTGTTTCAACTGGGCCTTGGCACAGCAGCTGAATTTTGTGCGTGAGTGGCTGAGTCGTCACTTGTTGAGGCGATCCTACACCAACTTGGAAGTAGGCAACCTTCGAGAAAATCATCAAATTTTCTCCTTCTTGTCTCTCACTCATCTGTGGTATTCCTCTCTGGATCTGCAGCAACATTGAGTGAAAACCACACATTTTCATCTCATTTTCAGGTACCCACATAGCTAGCCCTCAATTGTTTGATGAAACGTCTGTGTATATAAAGTGTGCATTTACATGAACGACTTCTTGTTGGGTCTTGATCCATGCGTTGTTGATTGAAAACGGATAATGAAGGTGACCTCATGAAGCACTTAGCTTAGAAATTGATGGAAACCAATGGCGCATGGGCTATTCCTAATATACATTGAGATGTACATGCCTGTATAGTATATAATGGATCAGATTTAGTACGTAATTTCATAACTGAATTTGAATCCGAAACTGATAGTTGACAGATGTTTGATAAAAGTCTAAATCAATCACATAGAAATATTCCTTGCTACTTAAGCTAAATTCAGATGAAAAAAGAAAACCAAAATTGAGTTCCATGGCAAATTCCGTTAGTTCAAACTCAACCAGACGGACTTGAGAACATGGTAGATCAGAATGTAATGTAAACCTCCAAAATATACCGGGTATCCACAAAATACACTTTTTTTTAGTCCTCCAACAGTGACACTTTTTTCTTTTTTTTTTCCTGAAGGAAAATGCAAGGATTATTAGGTATAGGGCACAGAAGCCGGTTGTCTTCTTGCTTGTTTTGATGCTTCTTTTGCATGTTGTGGCTTTCATCTCTAGGAGATACAGCTTTGGCTGTTGGGTAAGCCACGTGAATGCTCTCCTCTACACAAGACTCAATGGCTCCTGACTGAACTCTTGAGCTTTTCATTTCTATATGTTCCTAGGATCAGGTGCAACTAAAAAGAAGACGAATTGGTTTATTTTTTATAGCAATTTCTCACAGCACCCTCAAAATGTTTGGGCTTTCTACTTTCTTTCTCTCACTGTGAGTCGTTTGATTTGATAATATGAATGTGACCTCCATACGTGGATGGCAGATTGTGTGTGACAGGCCAGTTAAGATAAGGTGTGCTGCACCAAAGACGGAGCAGAGTTTAAGAAGGTCTCCGGTTCAAAGTGAACATTGTGCGGCGTTCCTGGTCATCTTCATCTTCCTGCTCATAGAAGCAGCAGTCTAATCAGAAGCCAAGTTCTGATGAGGAAAATAAAGAAAAATATCTTTCCTTTGTTTAGACATGCATGTCTTGAGAGTTTGATGTATCTGTCTGAACAAGCTATGTCTGCTGCTTGTATATTAAAAATTTTGTAGTTTACTAGGCATTTTTTTCCTCGGAAAAGTTTAACCTTTGTATTCTATCTTCAAATTCACATAATATTGAAGATTAGTATTCAAGTTTCATATCACTATCACAGAAGTTTTTGTGATTTGAGATTTTTTTACTGGAATAATGCTTCAGTTCATTGTAGCCCAGAAATCTCACAAGATAGTGTTATATGATAAATGATGACAAACATGAGGTCTTGTGATGATAGTGTCTTGTTATCAAACAACGGACATAACAGACTATATATGATGCAAACACTGAACAAAACATACACAATGCACAAAACACAAATCAAACATCAGCAAAATAATTGGACAGACAAGACAAACAGGAAGGAAAATAAAAACTGGTTAGAATGGACATGGTTTCTGTTCCTAAAACCATCAAACAATAAACAAAGAATACCGAGACAGGATGACGGACAGATGTGGTAGACAAGACGTCTTGTCTGTTCTATCTAGAGGAACACTGTCAAACGACCTCTTAACTTACTCGGAAGCTCACATGCACCAAAGCGTATCACTAGCTTTCTTCAAACTTGTGGTGATGTTTAGGACGAATAGGTCCACGTTTCTAGACCTATTTTGTCTTATGAAAAGAGTAAGGTACTCTGTTGTAGAAGTAATTCTTGGTGCGATTTCATAATTCATTTAAGACATATAAAATCCGATCACTTTTCGTTTTCATCTCTCCTTTTCCATTTTTTCACATTTTCTTTCTCCTCTATTGTATTTCTCCATCATTTCTCAAGGGTTCTACCATCACCGGCACCTTGAGATGTAGGTCCAATTTCCTACCAACTGTAATGCTCAGATGTTGGAGAGAGGGCAAATGCCAAGGTCTGTTGATCATGGTGTTCTCTTGCTGTGATGCCCATTGTGCTGCCTTGCCACAACACATCCAAGCATAATGTACCAGCAGATGCCAAGTAAGAGAAAGAAAAAGAAAGAAGAGACACCTACAACATTAAGAAGATTAACAAGAGTCCAAAAGCCAAATTCCAAGTATGTTGATGAAGATTATGTCATCCTATTGAAGATCGAGCTAGCAACTTTCAAACAAACAAAATATGTTGACAAATGGTAAGCTGCAGTGAAAGACAAGATGAAGGTATTGATGTAAAACAAGACCTAGGAACTTGTACTAAAGCTGCAAGAGTAAAACCCATTACCTCCAAGTAGGTTGACAAAATAAAAAGAAAGACAAGTGACTCAATTGGTAGATACATGGCTCGTCTGATCACGAATGGATTTTCATATCAGTATGGTATTGACTTTTAAAAGACTTTCAGTCTTGTTGCTAAGGTCACATATGTACATCTGTTGATAGTTATCGTTGCAACCAAATCTTGTTAGCTAAGGCGAATGGTTCTGAAGAATGCCTTTTGGCATGAAGAGTTTGACTATGAAATCTATCTGGAACAGCTTGGAAGATTTAGATCTATAAATAAGTCAAACTATGTCTGCACATTGAGGAAGGCAAGCATACTTAACATTGTCAAGACCAAACGTTGCATATGTAGTTAGTGTTACGAGTAGATTCATGCGACTCAAAGCTGCATTTAGAAACAGTGAGATGAATAATAAGGTATGTTAAATAAACTACTCACTATGGTATACTCTACGAAAGCGGATCAGCTGATCAAGTCATCGGTCATTGTGATGCTGATGATGCTTGAGATTTGTTGGCTCGTAGGTAGACTACTAAGTAGACGTTTAGTCTTCGAAGTGAGGCAATTTCATGGTGTATCAAAAGACAACCAGTAGTTTCATTGTCCACAACAGAAACATAATATATCGCAGCATCTCAAGCAACACAAAAATGTATTTGACTAATGCCATAGCTGGAAGACATTTAACAAGATGTAGATTATATAGTGTGACTCTACTGAGATACTGAAGGTAATATTGACTTGGAGAAATCTCATCTTCTTTGCTCGGACAAAACATATAGAAGTGCAACATTACTATATCAGAGAAAAAGTGCTGAGAGTTGAGATATAAATTGCTTTAGAAGATCAGCTTGCTCATATTTCACCAAGGGGCAGCTAATGCAGACATTCACCAAGTTCAGAAGAGTTGTAGGTGTTACAAGTAAAGAGACAGTAATGAGGGAAAAATTGTAGCAGTTCATCACCGACTCTTTAGAAGAGTCGAGAGAACTCGTGTTCTCTCTTGCTTTCCACCACCGACATCTTCTCACTACAAGTAGGGGTGCTGGTCATTCTGGTGTGGATTGCATTCAGTTGTGTGAAAGTCAATGTGAAGGTGCCTGTGTGCTCACTTTGAGAACTAG